>NW_028230439.1:22626794-22782794 GCF_043228905.1 Azolla caroliniana | reverse complement strand
TAATGAAGAAATCTCTCAAATCATCAAGCTATTCCCATGGTATGCATAATATATTCATGAGCTTCTCCCTTATATATATTCTCCTTATAAATGCAGCCATTTACGTTTCCGTTCGACAGGTGTAATCGACAATATGTCTAGCATCAATCCTTTAGGATTGTCTGATCCTGACCTAAAGATCTATGTCTACGATCTTCCGTCTATTTTCAACAAGGTCTGGTTAGTGCAGAAAGATAAGCGATGCTCCAATCATCTCTTTGCTGCAGAAGTTGCCATTCATCATCGTCTGTTAGAGAGCCCTGTGAGAACTATGGAACCATCAGAAGCTGATTTTTTCTTCATGCCTGTGTATGTTTCATGTAACTTTAATACGACCTCTGGTTTTCCATCGATCAGCCATGCCAGAGCTCTGTTAGCTGCTGCTGTAAAGCACGTTTCTCTCGAGATGCCATACTGGAACTACAGCAATGGAGAAGATCATGTCTTTGTGGCTACTCATGACTATGGACCCTGCTTTCATACCATGGTAAGATTTAATAAATCATCATGATTTTATGATATTGCAGCCGATGATGATTATCTACTCTTCATTCGTGGGGGATAGAGCTCACATAAATTGGGGATGATTTTGATTTCAAATATCTCATCTGATAATGTTGATTATCATGTATTTTTTTAAGCGATGGCACTTATCTATTGCTGATGGTTTTGATTCTAAATGTTATATCTGAGAATGATGGTAATAAATTATGTCTTATTGGGACAGCTCATATATATTTAATTGATACAATGATATGCAGGAGGATTTTGCTGTAGCTGCCGGCATTCCAAGCTTTCTTCGTAGCTCTGTGATTTTGCAGACTTTTGGACGAACAGATGGACATGTTTGCCAAGCTAATAACCATATTCATATTCCCCCCTTTGTACAGCCTCCCAACATGGCCAATTATTCTAGCTGGCGCCCTGATCTGCAACGTAGAGATATTTGGGCCTATTTTAGAGGCAAAATGGAGATAAACCCCAAGAATGTCAGTGGCAGAATCTACAGCAGGTACTCATTATGGTCATATTAGATTATGATTGATTTCCACCCGGCCTTTCTTTGCTAGTGTTCTCTTTCAAGTTCTCATTATTTCTATGTATATGGTAGTTTAAACCTGATCTCATTGTTTCTTCATATATGGTGCAGAATGAAACCTGTTATTGCTGTATTTTGTCAGATTTTTACTGTTTTTGTACATAACCTTGCCAGCTTTTTATTTCAAATTCGCATATTTTCTGTATATATGACAGGTTAACGCCACTATTTTATTTTAAATTGCCTGACCTTCCAACTGTTTTCGTTCTAATTCTCCTTCCCTCCCATTGTCTCGTATAAGATACATTCAACCCAATCTTCCCAGTGTAGATATGACGGATTTTAACCTAATGTTACTTGTTCTCTCTCAAATTCCTATCGTGATGCTTTATGATAGTTTTTTACCACAATTTGCTGGTGTTTTCTTTCCGCTTCTCACTATTTCTGTACATATGATAGAATTGAACATGATTTTGTTATTTCAAGTTCTCTATGTGTATTGTAGTTTAAAATCTGGTTTAGCAGTGTTCTCTTTTACACTTTCACTGTTTCTGCATACATAATTGATTGTAACTTGACTTTCTCTGTGCTCTTCGAAATTCTCACCGTTATCCTTCCAAATTCTCACCTGAATGCTTCTACCTTCTTCTCAATCTGGTCAGTTTCCTTGTTTAATGATTAATCTTTCAGTATGTTTGGATTTTGCTAGGGGCATCCGATCGACAATCTGGCATAAATTCCGAAGGAATAGGAAGTTCTTCATAAAGAGAACAAGGACATCAGATTATTACTCCGAGCTTCGTCGATCTGTGTTTTGCCTTTGCCCTCTAGGCTGGGCACCATGGAGTCCCCGTATTGTAGAATCAGTTATATCTGGATGTGTCCCTGTTATCATTGCAGATATGATCGCTTTGCCATTTCCTCATGCCATTAATTGGTCTCAGATTTCAGTGACTGTGGGTGAGAAAGATGTGGATAAGCTAGGAAAGATCTTGGAGAAGGTAGCACATACTAACCTTACCACTATTCAGAAGAATCTGTGGAACGAATCATATAGGAGAGCACTGCTGTATACGGATCCCCTTGCTAACGGTGATGCTACATGGCAAATTTTCGAGCTCTTGTCAAGGAAGCTTAGGGATTCTAAGGCCACCAAATCACCCCGGAGACAGAAACAGAAGAAAATACATGAATCAGAGATGGAAGAGAAATGGATGAATTCAAGCTCAGAGATCTGATGGCAGGATGGAAAGTAGCAGCATTTAGTATGCTGTTTCTACCCCACTGATCATTGAAGAAACTCGCCCTAAACGAGTACATACAATAAATACATCATTGTGTTTCACCTAGTTATCCAGTATATTAAATGACCGTAATCATGATCATTAACTGATCAGATAAAGAGGGTTCACCTTCAAAGTGCACACGAACCATCATTTTATTATCCTACTTCTTAGAAGGCTAGAATTACTGCATAATTCATAAGCTGATCCGAAGAAATTCACCCTCATAAAGAGAACATTACTATATATATGTATATAGCGTAGTAGTAGTGAGGAAATCCCTAAGTCTTTTACGATTCACAACCTTTAGCATATCATATGCAGTGAATAAATGGAGAAGGGCAGCTCATTTATCTTGTGAATGGGCAAAATATTACATTATAATAACAAAAGAGAGGGGAATGTGATGGGATTTTAAGGAAATGGAAGAAGAACTTGAGAAGAAGATAGCACGGGCGGGTTAAGGAAAAGATAAAACTGGAGGGGATCAAACGAAAATCCCAACATGCGGAATGTGTCCAACTTGTTGATCTGAATCTCTGATGCTCATAAACGTTTACATGCATAGCATCTCAAAGAGATCATTAAAAGTGCTGGTTAAATTACCATTTGTTAAGGGAATCCTTAAGACCCAAAATTGTTTTTATTTTCTTGTGCTTTCTACGAGCACGTGGCATTTTCCAATCCCAGAAGCTGGCATGATTGCGCTGGTAGATTGGATGTACACAACAGTACTATCAATGGATTTGATCATGGGTTACTTGATGGTTTCTGGTTTCTTGGTGTCTTCAAATAGGTGTTTTTGGAGCAATGGTTTGGTTGATCACAATGTTTACAGAGGCTTAAGTGAAAAGATTGAGCTTTTTGAGGAACATTGAAGGTTATTCGATCAGGATATCCTGATTTTTCTCTTAGTTGGGGTGCAATATAAAAAGATAAAATAAGAACTTACGTCCGTTTGAATGTGAATTGGACTTGAGTATTTAAAAAAGAGTGTTTGTCAAGGGAGTCATGAAGAGAATATCATATATGCAAGGCTCACACTTGATGAAAATAACGTACAACCCACATGAGAGAATTGGAAGGAGCATGAATGCACACTAACATAATTTGATATTTATGTTCATTAGATATCGTTCATATATAGTTCATCTTTCAAACATGAGCCCTTCAAGTTCTATTTGAGATGCACCTCTTTAGTTTTGTAGTTTCACAAATCTCAACTAGTTTACACATCATATATGGCTGCAATGTACCTTGGTTTGAGATAGAGGTAAGAGATTATGTGCAAAGCACAGTAATGCATTGTCTCGATGTTGCAAATGATTGATGGATTGCCTTTTAGTAAACCTCTACCACAAGGAAGACCTAACATCAAGGAAAACATATTCAAAATCAATATATATAATGTCAACCCTATTAAAAAAATTTATACTAATTAGATTTGCAAATTGATGATTAATGAGCATTGCTTCTTCATTCAAAGAAAAGAAAACTATTTTTACATTTGAATTTTTGAGATAATACGTACTTTCCAAAATAGTCATAAATCAATGTGAAATATTTGTTTCTAGCTCAAGTGGAGTTTGATTCCACAATATATCACAATATATTTAACAATGTTTGGAAAACACGGATTCCATCTTCTGCATTTAATGCAATGTGAGGACTTCACAAGGCATCACCAATTAGTTTGAGTGTTTACATTGACCATTTTTTCTTATGTACATCTTGACAAACCTTTTCTTTGCTAACATCCCACCTCACAACATCCTATAATTGATCAAAGCAACAAGTACAATGTTCTATTATCAGTTTTCTTACCACACAATGTAAGGCCTTCTTAGGCCCAATCTAGATAACATGAATGCTTGAAAATAAGGTGGCACAAGCTTATCAACCTTGAACAGATGGGGCAACAATATTGTATATTGCTTTGGGGCTTACAAAAAGTTCCCACCCAAGAAGAATGATGCTTGAAAGTAAGGTGGCATTCGGTAATCAACCTTGAAAATATGGGGCGATAATACTAGTGGGAAAAAGAGGGGTCTTAAATACGATACCACCCATTAAGAATCATACGAGGATGGATACATTTTTCAACAATCATGTCCGTCTCCTAATTTTTTATTTTAATCGTTGACACAACAATGACCATATATTATTGCATCCTAACTATCAACACAAAAAAGGTTTTTCCTTCGTCAAGTCTACTATTATTATAATGAAGAGAAGTTTTAGTCGTGACCGTACATCATGTCAACATTAGTAGAAAGAATACTATATTTAATGAAGCTTCACGAATTCTATCACAACTAGCAAACCTATGCTCATAGTTGTTAAACTTTATGATTTGGGGGAAGTTATTACCAAGTAATCATTCAAAACATGGTGCTCAGAGTTGTTAGGGAGACATTACCAAGTAATCATTGAAAACCATGTTTTTGAATGCAAAATGACAATTCTATGCAATTCTGAACTCCAACATCATTTACAAGCATTATGTATTATACATATGCATCATGGGAATAACATGAAATGGTTATGACAAAAGTCCATTAGAACCAGAAAAGTTCAATTATTTTCAACCAATCAGTATTGTTTTTCTCTTTCACTAATAATTTGCTTTACAATATTGAGAACCCTTGGGAATTCAAAGAATAGACTGGACTCTTTCCCACTTAGACCAACCCTCGAAACCCGATTGTTTCCTGACAAATTGTTGCATGGGCTCCCTCCTATTATGAGGTCAATTTTCCCCACCTTATCTATCAATCCTGACAATGCTTCATAAGTAAGATCTTTAACGTCCTCTTTCAAGATTAGCTCTCCTTTTTGGTGTGACTTCTTCCACCAACTTGCTATAACTAATCGCAATTTTGCGTTACGTTCAACTGCCACAAGTACTTTTACAAACAAACCTAGCTTATGTAAGGCTACTTCTCCACCTCCAATACCCGAGAACAAGGAGTAAACAACAATACCATCTGGGTACAAATACCTTAGTGGAGACAAATGGTACGCCACAGTGTCCACTTGGAACGAATTTCCTAGGGCTTCATATCGATCAGACATTGCCGAGCATCCCCTAGTATGGTCTTTGTCAAACCCCAAGAACAATTCTATTTCATATGGTTCAAGTGGGGCAACTTGACCTGGCCCTACCCATACCAAATTCCACTTTTTCAAGCCTTGTAGGATTTCCCGTTTCTCGTGTATGGGGATCTCTTTGTCCCCGTTCTTGAAGAACCTCCTGATTAACCCACAAAAAGAGTTGCTGGCTCTTCCGGTGCTTATGCAATTCAGCTTTTCTCGAGTATCCCAATGAGGCCAGAATTGAGTTGTATATGGGAGAACCTCAAATATAGTCATGGGAGGTGTGGGTAACACAAGCTTTCTATCTTCAAGTGGCAAATTATGAACATACCCTCTTGGTCGTCTGCAAGCTGAAAAGAACATTGAATCTACAATCTCTGGATCCACACCATTAAAGTGTCTCTTTATGGTCTCCCATTCCATCTTAGGGGCACTTGCCACATTTTCAAAGTAAAAATATGGTGGCCCTTCCATTGACTCGGGCAATGGCTTTGGTCGGCCTAGAAACTGATGAGGAATCCCGAACCCCCTCATCTTCGGGTTTGGACTTGCCATCTTTCTTCTGCATATTCTTAATAATGGTACATTGCACTGCTTTATCCTCCTCTGGCCCCCAATATATGAGTACCATAGATCCACCTCTTTCTTTGGCCATTTCAGCTTGACAGATGGGTGATATGAGGAGCTAGCTTCTTCATCCATAGGCATCCCAGTTTTTTTACATTGTTTTACCTGAACAGTAAAGATCAAATTATGAAAGATAAAAAGATCAAGTTATGGTTATAAGGATTTTCTTGAAATGGAAACACCCTTCTTCCTCATATAAGTAGTCATATGATGACATATTCATTTTCTGATCAAATAACTTAGTAAGGATTTTCTTGAAGTAGAAACATCCTTCCTCCTCCTACAAGTGACTGCAGTGAAGATCAAATTATGAAAGTTAAAAAGATCAAGTTATGGTTATAAGGATTTTCTTGAAATGGAAACACCCTTCTTCCTCATATAAGTAGTCATATGATGACATATTCATTTTCTGATCAAATAACTTAGTAAGGATTTTCTTGAAGTAGAAACATCCTTCCTCCTCCTACAAGTGACTGCAGTGAAGATCAAATTATGAAAGATAAAAAGATCAAGTTATGGTTATAAGGATTTTCTTGAAATGGAAACACCCTTCTTCCTCATATAAGTAGTCATATGATGACATATTCATTTTCTGATCAAATAACTTAGTAAGGATTTTCTTGAAGTAGAAACATCCTTCCTCCTCATACAAGTGACTGCAGTGAAGATCAAATTATGAAAGATAAAAAGATCAAGTTATGGTTATAAGGATTTTTGTGAATGGAAAACACCACCCTTCCTCCTCATATAAGTAGTCATATGATGGCATATCCATTTTCTGATCAAATAACTTAATAAGGGTTTTCTTGAGGTGGAAACATCTTTCATCCCCAGACAAGTAGTCACACCATGGAATATTCATTTTCTGATCAAATGAAAAGTAATAATGACTATTATGTTTTTTGAGGTCCAGTACTTCTTACACATTTCCAGTCTTGTATGTGGCTTTCGTCCATTCGGGGATCATCATCAGAGTGCAGAACAGAGTTCTCATCGTCAGAATCCATCTTCCCAAAAAAACATAACAGCTCCCATCAAAACACAGAAAAACTATGTAAACAATCTACATATGACCAAATCAAAAGAGAAATGATCAATTGCAGTCCCACATGAACGAAAAATAATTCTATAAGGAATAGGAAGAGCTCTAAGAGCAAATGTTTTTTGAAACGTTTTACCTCATTTTCAGAAGAAGTTTCATTGTGATCGTTTCCATTTAGTAAACACTCCAAAATGTCAGCCACATCAATACTACCTGCACATATATACATTTGATTCGATGTTAACGGTAAAGCCCAAACTGGAAAAGTAAGGTGCATTCAGTAACAGTAATAAACTATAATTAAACACGAAAACCTACTGCATTTTGTTGATGCCCTTTGAACTGTCTCAATACAAAAACCCATTTGCTGCAGCTTTTGTGAGGCTGTTACCTCTTCATCTTGGTCTGCTGTAGTTTCACCCTTCAAAAGACACCAATCAGCAAAATCTAATGCTCAAATTTTTTAAACAGAATTCAACACTACTCTACTACTCTTAGATTGACAGCATCATTGCAGATTCTCAGACTTCATAGTACATAATGAGTTTTTTGGCCGAATAAATTTTCACCTCATGTTCTCCATTCATTAGATACTCCAAAATATCATTGACATCAATGCTATCTGCAAAGATATTGAATTAACTTAAGGAAACCTTCTACTTCTGAAAGAAATATATAATAATAATGTTCAATTTATAGCATACTGCATTTTTCTGATGCCTTGAGGACGGTTTCATTAGTGAAACCCATTTGCTGTATCTTTTGAGAGGGCGTTGTAGTCAATTCCTCATTTTGATCTGCAGGGGGGACCTTCATGAAGGAAGATAGAATATTCGTGATTTAAGTTTTAACCCCATGTCTAAAAATGTAGTACATAGTATATACAGTAGACTACGTCCATGGTCAGATAAGTTTTAACCCCATGTCTAAAAATGTAGTATATAGTATATACAGTAGACTACGTCCATGGTCAGATAAGTATATACATAGAAAGTCCTATGAAAGTATATCTTTCTTGCAAACCTATTTTGTCAGGGACAATCCATGAGATTGACATAAACACTCTGGCAGAGTACTCTTTGGGAGGAAATAGCATTACTATTTTGGCGTTAATTTCCTACACCTGGAAGAGGATATTATTATGTGGCGACATGGAAGGATGAATGTAATTAGTTCCAACGCAAGTGGTTCCTCCATTGTCGAATCTTAGTTTAGACCATTTTTTAAAGGTTTTGACCTTTGTTGTGATGCACCAAACACTTTGCAACTGGGTCACTTCATGCAAACTACTATCTAGAACAAGAAACTTTATTTAGGCGTTTGCTTGTATTGCATTCTCAAGCTTTCACTCACCTATCCAAACATGGATATTTTAATCAAGCCTAAATTACAAACTTCCAGTTCCAAAGATGAATGTTTCATGGCATTGTAGGAAGCTATACCATTCTCCATTACTATTAATTTTTCGGTAGAAAAAACACCTCACAATACATAGTGGAAGCCACTGATATCTAATGGGGCACACCCAAAAAACAGGTTGCCCCACAGGATACTATTACTGCTCAAGGAAGCTATAATATTCGACTTGCGAAAAACCACGAGGGACATGGTCTTTGATCAATGGAGGTTTGAATGTAATTAAGCATTGAACTGGAATCTGCAAAATGACAAGGATGACAGAACCCATTTGACCAATGGAGGTTCAGGTTTGATTAGGCATTAAACATTAGGCTGGAAGTTATGATGCATGGGTGACTACTGTTTTGCACATGGTTATGTAGACTGACCAAGTAAAAACCTGAAGAGAGGTTGTGGCATACAGGGTAGAATTTAACCACCACATTGAAATGTGTTTCATTTCTTGCCAATTTAAAATGTGGGCGAAAGAAACTACTTGCATGTTTACAAACTGTCAAGGAGCAACAATTTCAAGAAATTTAATATTTCATGCTACCAAAAAGACCATTGAGGTGCTCCCTCATTATGCTCGTTAAAAAGACTACCTGAAGAAAGACTGATGTAATAAACATGTACAATTTAATATTTCATGCTTCCGCAAAGAAAATTGAGGTGCTCTATCATTATGCCCCAGTACCTGACGGAAGATTGATGTAGTAAACATGCTTTGGCTTATTATTATATGTATTCTATATGTATGCCCAAAGAAGGCAAATGTAGAAGATTTATCACAAAGGCTCTATCCAAAATCAGCTTTCAATTTTTTCTCTAGGGGCAAGGGTAGTAGATCTACTCCCAAATACTCTACCCAAAATTATACTCACAAAGACTCTTATCCAAATAATCAAGTTTCAATTCTCTCAAAGCTTCACGCCACCACTTCAGAGCAACATCGTTGGCCTTGTCCACACTGTTTATTGTTCATTTTTGGTATATATTTTACTAACAAGGGTTCTATCCAAAATCGACTTTCAATTCTTTTTCAAGGGGCAAGGATAGTAGATATACTCACAGAGACTATCCAAACAAAGGCTCTTAAGGCTTCACCATGACCACCATTTTGGAGCGCAACATCTCTGTTCTCGTCCACACTGTTCATTGTTAGGAATTATGTTAGACTTGCATTTTTAGCACTCGTGTGACCTGCGAACTTATCCTAACAGATATAAATAGATGTTTTATATCATCCAGCTCTTTACCGTCGTGCTGTGAAAGTCTAGCAACAAAATAGAGGACAATTAATACCCCCCAGGGCATGGAAATTAAGTGTCCAGAAACTAGGGTTTTGCCCATTTGTATACATGAGCTCATCATTTGAACGGGTAAAGCAATAAGGATACAAGCCATGTATTTAGAAAGCAGATGTATAAATTTCAGTTTTACATAACAAATACGTCTTGTGAAACGAGGGAAGATCATCCAATAGCTTCAGTGTAGAATGCAAATAAGCAACAATAACCACAATCTGTAAGAACGGAAAATTCTTGAACGATGGGTCATTTCATTCTATTTTAAGAAGTTAAACTGAAAAACCTGTCCTTCAACATATTATAATAGCTCCAAAACAGCTACTTATTGCTCACCTTCTATAGTAAGTAAAAATGTTGTACAACAGTTAATTGTTGTCTAAGGAGTGAAAGAAGATATTCTAATTTAGCCATGTGATTGTACCTCTAACTCATGTAGCACCTGTTGTTTTTGTTCATCTATCAAATACTCCAAAATGTCGTCAAAATCAATACTATCTGCAAATACTATGATCTCAAAGAAGAGAATATTTTACTTGAAATGAGGCATGAAACTTCGTTGGAAATCCAAACACGTACTACATTTTGCAGATGCATTTTGCACACGTTCAATACTAAAACCCATATGCTGCAGCTTTTCCAATGATATTTCAGCTTTTTCTCCATCATCATCTGCATTGCCAAACTTAATACAGAAACTTGTCAGACTATATATGACATGCAAACTGCAAGATTAAGAATATAATAAGATGTCATGAGATACATAAACCGCACATCACTTTTTTACAACTAGACTTGAAGAGATGATTGTAAGTTGATGTAAACGAACTAACATAGGTTCCCGCTAGAATTGATAGATATCAATCTCTAATATGAGAAACAAGTTCGATAAGTAATTGGAAAGATGATCCAATTCAAGAAATTAGTGCCACAACTAACATGAGAAATCGGGCTCTAAGCAATCTGAGAAAGATGGGTAAGGTTAAAGCCTCAAATCTGGGGACTTTAACATACAGACACAGGTTGCGATAGAAGAATTTAGAAGAAAGACGGAAGGTACCACTAAAATCATAAAGACGCACACACATATACATAAACACGCACCCAAACATGTTAATTTATCTATCAACTTTTCAATCAAAGACTTGCCAAAGAAGATGGCACCTCCAAGTACGACTCCGTAAACAAAAATTAGAAGAAAATACGAGCATATATATAATGATTTTTCGAACTGAGACTTACCAAAGAAGATGACACCCCCGAATATGCATACCAATTCACGAACTTCAATTTCTTCTTGGGAGGACTTTTACAAGAAGAAGACCCTTCTTCCTCCTCTTGATCTGAATCGGCGCAGTCATAGTTAACCAATCTCAACATGTTCTTTCTTTGCTCTGGCCTGAGGTCCATGAATTAGGTTTTCTGAAACCAGAGGAGAAAAGGATGTTGGAGGAGCAACGGGAAGCGAACGAGCTGCTGTTTTTCCTGCAGAAGAATGGTGAAAAAGAAGACACAAAAAATATATATATATATATTTTGGCACGTAAAAAACCCTCATTTTTTATTAAGTTATATACCTATTCATAAATAGTGAGAAATTACCTGTTTCGCCTCTTTCTCACTACATATCTATCAATCTCTCACTAAAGGCCAAACAAGGGATCAACAAAGTTGATGGAACCGAACCGTGAAATCGCGGCTTAACAGTTTAAACGGTTCGGTTCAGGTTTTTTTTAATGGTTTGGTTCAGTTTCAACTATTAAAGCCCACGGTTTGAACGGTTTAACGGTTTTTTATTTTTTTAGAAATTTTTAAAAATTGCTTTTAAATAATCTTTTCATTTTCATGCCTTATTCTCACATTTTCGGAAAATTTTTAAAATTTTAAATTTGACCTAAGTTGAAAACCGAAACCAAACCACGAAATCGTGGTTTTACCGGTTTAATGGCTTACCGGTTTGAAATCTTTTTAATAGTTCGGTTTAACGGTTTTGTGGTTTAGTTCGGTCCAGTTTAGGTTTCAACATCTCTAAACGGTTCGGTTTCGTGGGAAGATTGCACAAGACCTACACATCCCTACTTGATGAGGATGTTACACAATATACAAAAATAGTGTGTAAACCTTAACACCTAAGTAATTCCCACCAAGTGACAACAATGTTCTAGCGCATCATGCGGCATTTTCTTGAGAGAACTTTCTCAAGACTGATGTAGCCAGCAACTATGCATTCTCGAATGAAGTGATATCTCACTCCAGTGAGCTTGGTCTTTGCATGGTATACTAGGTTTTTAGCCAATGCAATAACACTATGACTATCACAAAACAATATGGGTGCAAGTTTAGGTATGCCCATGTCACAAGCTAATCAGGACAACCATACGGCTTCCTTGCATGCTTCGCTAGTTGCAACATACTCTGCTTCTGTAATGGACAAAGCAGTTCATTCTTGGAGACGAGATCTCCAAGATATGGCACCTCCCATAAATTGAAAAATGTGCCCTGAAGTGGATTTTCTATTGTCATAACAACCAGCATAATTAGAATCTGTATATCCAATAATGGATACATTTCCGCCACCTAAACATAGACACCTATTCTTAGTGCCACACAGATATCTTAATATCAATTTAACTGCCTCCCAATGTTTCTTACTAGAGTTTGACAAAAATCTACTCACAACTCCCACTGCAAAAGCAATGTCTGGCCTAGTCGCTATCATAGCGTACATAAGACTACTAACAACTGACTGCTAAGGAATTTTACTCATGAACTCCTTTTCATGATTAGATTTGGGGCATTCATCTTTACTCAATTTAACATGCATAGATAATGGAGTGCTCAAAGGCTTTGCATTCTCCATATTAAACCTCTTGAGTATTTTGCATACATACTTAGATTGAGACAAATAAATATATCCATTACTCTTATCCCGAGTAATACACATTCCAATGATGTGTTTAGCATTTCCCAAATCTTTCATATCAAAGGTTTGACTCCGATTTTTCTTTAGTTTGGACAGCTCGTCCTTGTTTTTACCGGCGATGAGTATGTCATCTACATAGAGTATCAAAATCACATATGAGTCATCTATACATTTCTTCGTATGTAAGCATGGATCTTCATTACTCCTAGCATAATTTGGGACCTCATAAAAGGATCGAATTTTTTATACCATTTTTGCGGTGATTGCTTAAGACCATATCAACTTTTCTTAAGTTTACATACCAAAGGCATTTTCCCATAATCTTCAAAAACCTTTGGTTGCTCCATATAGATCTCTTCATCGAGATCTCCAATTTTTACATCCATTTGAAATAAATCAATATCATTCTTGGCAACCAAAGCAAGCATCATTCGTAATGTAGTCAACTTGACTACCGGAGAGAAGATTTCATCAAAATCGATTCCTTGTTCTTGTTTAAAACCTTTTGCCATAATGCGAGCTATATACTTTGAATGAATACTATCATATGTGTATTTGTATTTATACACCCATTTACACGGTAGTGCTTTCCTACCTTTTGGCAAAGGCACTAAATCCCAAGTTCCATTCTTATGGATACTATCCAACTCATTTTGCATCACTTGTTTCCATTTAGCATGATCATGAACAAATATGGCTTCATTGTAACATGTAGGCTCACCAGCATCTGTTAGCATTACATAATCAACAAACTTACTAGGAGCTTTGAAGACATGACATATTCTTGCTGAAAATCATCATTTTGCACATCATTGTGTTGAGCATCATCATTTGGGCATCATCAGATTGACCAATAACAGTTTTTCGTGATTGACCACATGTAGAAGCATCTACACCAATAAGTTTTTTATGTTTTACATCAACAGAAGACATAATATTTTTAAACACAACCTTTCTCACTTCTACCTCCTTTACGGAATGTTTATGCATTTTGTTCTCATAAAAAACATCACTACTTCTGACCACAGTACATGTGTCAGGGTCCCATAAGCGATATCCAAACTGCCCATCAATTACGTATGCTTCGCATCCAAAAACTCTAAGATGAGCATAATGAGGTGTCTTGCCTGTCAACAACTCTTGTGCCACTTTTAGACCTATGGATGCGTTCGGTGATAGATTAATCACATGGACTGTTGTTAAAACAGCTTCTGCCCAAAAACCTTGTGAGAGGTTTGCATGATGTAACATAGAGACAACTTTGTCCAGGATGATTATATTCACCCTCTCAGCCACACCATTTTGGATAGGGGTGTAAGGAGTTGTAAACTCTCTCTGAATGCCTCTAGACATACATAAGTCACCAAATGCATGAGAGGTATACTCACCTCCATTGTCCAAACATAAAGCCTTAAGCTTTATGTCTTTTTCCAACTCAATCGAACTAAGCCATTTTCTGAAAGTAGGGTATACATCATCCTTTCCCTTAATCGGATAAACCCAAACTTTCCTAGTGGCATCATAAATAAAAGTAACAAAATACAATGCACCACCCAAAGATCTTGTGGGCATAGTTCCACAAACATCAGTGTGAACATGATCCAATGGTCTAGTGGATGAGTTAACATTGGTCTTATGTGCACTTCTAGTTTGCTTACCATGTTGAAAATGTTCACATAATGCAAAATCAAAGAATGACAACTTAGGTAAGTAGCCATAACGAGATAAAACTTCCATATCATTTCATGACATGTGGCCTAAATGGTCATGCCAAATGTTTGTCATTGGTTGGTATGTGACAACCAACAAATGTTCTTTTTGATGAACAAATAGAGGGTAGAGGGAACCAACTTTGTTCCCTTTGCAATAATCATATTTCCTTTCGTTATACAAAAGGATTGGGAAGCAAATATCACCTTATATCCATTGTCATCAAGCCGACCAACAGACATTAGACTACGATTTAGACGCAACTTCCAATGTCACAATCTCACATCAAGCGAACAAGCATTGAAAACAAATGCAAGTATTTAACATGTAAATCCTCTCTTTAGTATACTAGAAACAGTGAGTCCTCTTTGTTTTTAGGTTTGGAGAAACAAAGATAACTTTCAAAGGTCTATTTCCCCCAAAAAATTGGCTCGAAAAAAGTTACTACAGAAGCAAGTATTGGATATTATCTCTGTTCAACAAGTTCCTAACAAAACAGCATGCGCATAGGGGGAAAGACAGAGAAAACACCAGTGATTTCCACCACAAATGACCAGGCTCTGATACCACTATTGGAGGAGCAACGGGAAGTGAACGAGTTGTTGTTTTTCTTGTAGAAGAATGGTGAACAACACACACATAGAGAAGAGCACAAAAAAAGAAGACACAATTTTATTTTATTTTTTGGCACACAAAAAACCCTCATTTTCTATTAAGTTATATACTTATTCATAAACAGTGAGAAATTACATTTTTGGCCTTTCTCACTATCTATCGAAGGATACAGGATGAAGAAATTAAATCTAAATACCTTCCATAGACGGAAAGCTTGTTTTCTCAATTAGAGCGAATTGATGAAAATTCCATGGAAATGGGTGGCATACATGGCCAATCTCCATGAGTCCTATTTTAAATCAAAGTTTCCCAAAACCAGAAAAAATGTTTCTCGTGAACCAAAGCACGAATCGACGTCTCTACCGACCGTTCACACTTATCGAATCAATGTCTCTACCGACCATCTCATTTTTTTCTTCTTTCACAATACCACCTATCGATCCCTCAACCTATGGGTTAGTCAACTATACATAGATTGGGGGATTATCCTACTATAAGTTAACTAAACCATATCCAATTATCATTTAAGCCATTTAACTCTTCGTTTAAAGTTGGTTAAAATGCAAACTATTAATCCAATAATGGTTCAAAATAAACCGAATCAAACCCTTGAATCCCCAAACAAAACCAAATTGCTTACAAAATTCCAAAACTAAATCGAAGCATTTCAAACATTAAGCCATTAAGTCGTGATCATATTGTGCATATTGCAAAGGGGGTATGATGGGGTGGATAATCATGATATTAATATGCAAATTGGTCAAGAGATCAATGAAATGAGCGAGATGTTAGATACATTAGTTAATGAGAATGTACTTATATCACACATGTTTTGGTGTAAAAGGAATATGCTTTGATTCACACTTTATGAAAAGAGTGATTATACAATGAAGCTCATGTGTCAAAACTTAAAATACTATTGGGCTAATTACATTTAGAAATAATTTTTGGATAAAGTGACACTAGCGTGAATTCGTTGTTTGAAGTGTCGAGAAAGAAAAATTGCCAAGGACAATGCTATGTCGAAATCTCTTGGAGATGTAAAGAAAGCATTACCATCAGTGGGGAATAAATCATGACATGATAGATGCTTGTTCAAATGATCGCATCTTGTTTCGTAAAGAGTGGATGTTTATTATTTGTATAATTGTTTTTTGAATGAGTAGAAGTGCCGAAAATTTTGACCACTTACCTTTTTTTACATATAAAGAAATAAAGACGAGGGAGTCATTATTCTGAAACTCCCTTCACTCAAACATCTCTCCTATCATCCCACGATTGACATCTTTGACATCTCCCTCATCAATAAGCGGTTCTCTTAGTGTTCTCTTCTCCACTATATGCACGCTCAATGCTTTGTCTATGCTCCATTTGTACATGTTATGTTATGATATGTTTTGACAAATACATTCATACTAGATTCTTTATCTATGTTATGTTCATGCATGCATACTAGTTTCCTAGTCTATGCTCTAATCGTACATGTTTTGATGCATATGTTCATACACGTTATTACGAATCAAAATACTAATTTTAACCAATGAATATTTTGATTAAGAAGAGAATGGTTTAAGGGTGCTTAACCACATTGAACACCCTTGAGCGATACCACTAGTGTACCATAAAGTACCATTAGTGTACCATACCACTAAATATTACATTTTGTTATACCGTGGTTGTTGTGATGAAATCACATTAAATAAGAGAGCTTTGCCTCACCAATAAACTCTTTGCAACATCTCAATATGCCATAGTGAAGGGAGTATATGATCCCCTTTATATATCCCAAAACCTTTGGCTCCCACCCCACCATCTATAAGAATGGTTTACGAGTGCTTAACCACTTTGATCATCTCCAAGTGAAGGACGACAGATGAACATAAAATACTACCATTTGCGTCTTGTACCATTGAATATATTTGAAACAATTAGCCTATGCACCAATAGAGTATCATCGATGTCTCAACTTTCAAGATGTCGCAATGAAAGGGGTAGCCAATCCCCATTACATAGCTCAACACCTTAGGCTCCCAAAACACTATGTGTCATAGGTCCTTGTGGGTTTGTCCAATTCTTAGGATAACCGATTTTCCCACTTTCCTACCTTTAACCCATTAAAATTAGTAACATAATTGCTCCGTAAGGTTATATGTTTATAACAATCATTGGCATATAAGAAAAATAAGAATAGCCTCTTGCACGAGTTTTGACCATCTAATCCTTCTTCTTTTGCAACCTTGTTTATAGTTCCTTTTAGTTTAATATCAATATCTAGACCAAAGAGCGTGGGAGACAATGGCCACCCTTGTTTGAATTACATGTCGCTCAAGAATTGCTTTGAGAAATCATTATTCATTTTTAATTGGCATTTAGCTTTGCTTATGGACTAGTGCTATAGATGAGATATACTATGATGACATTATGATCTTTATCATTATCTTATGAAGCTAACTTCTTAGTGAGGTGTTAATTGGTTTCTTGACGTCCACAAAACACCAACATATCATTTTCCATTGAAATCAAGTTTCTTTCGTAATTACTCATAGTATAACCAAATGATCGACAACGAAATATTTTGGTCGTAAGCTTGGTTCATTGAGTGCTCATTTATAATCGCGTTGAACCCATTAGGTAACCTTTTATTCCCTATATAGCTTGCCATAATTGAGCTAATCATGCTAGTTGGAGGCCAAATTTGTATCTTCTCATTTATGGATTAGCCAATCTCTAGAAGTTATTGAGTTACATGAATGGCTTATCAAGGTTTATGTTATGCATTGGATGCCAAAGTTGTATCTCCTCATTTATGGATTAGCCAACCTTCAGAAGTTATTGAGCAACATGAATGGCTTTTCAAGGTTTATGTACGCATGAGAGACTTTCCTTGTTTATTAGTGTAGATGATTTTTCTCCATCATGAGGCAACAAAGTTGTCGTAGTCAATGATTTTCTGCCACATTAGTAGTGATTTTATGCTCAACATGAACGAATGTATGCATGTGTGTTTTGCCACATCGACATGAGATGTGGTTCTAGAAAGGGCATGTATGGATGGTGAGACATTAGGTGATGTGTCTTTATACTTTTCCATCGGTCAGGAGAATGTGCACTACAATTAGCAAAACAAGAGTTCAGAGTACTTCTATTTTTTCCTACAAGCATTGTGCTCTTTTATTTTGTCATGCAAAGCATGACCTATCCTAAGCATGCATGGACTTCAAATTTGTCGAGGGGAGAAAGCAGCTTGCGGTAAGTTAGGTCGGGGAACTGAGAAGGCTTTTCATCACCTTCGAGAGGATACACTTGTTCAATGATTTCAAAGGAAGATCCGATAGTAGAGGGCAACAGGTATGAGATGGTATCGATAAGCCTATACCAATTGAGCATGTTATATGTGTTTTTTTTTGTTGTTTATGTGGTAACAAAAGGGAAGGAGGCAGGTGCCAGGGGGACTGGTTGCCCAGCTGTACGAGGCCATGTGGCCAATAATGTCCAAGTAATGTTCTCAATATACAGTGGTGGGACCATGAAATTGCTGGCCAAGTCGAGACTCGAACACATGACTAACAATCGGCAACGGTTCGGTTTGAACCGAACCGAACCGCGAAACCGCAGCTTAACGGTTCGGTTCGGTTTCCATAGTAAAAAACCGTGGTTTAAACGGTTTTTTATTTTTTATTTAAAAAAAAAGCCAAAAAAAGAAGAAGTTAAATTTTAAAAAAAATAATTATTTTTAAATAATCTTTTCATTTTCATGCCTTATTCTCACGGGGAATTTTTTATATTTTTTAAAATGTAAAAAATTTAAAAATTGACCTAAGCTAAAAACCGAAAGTGAACCACGAAACTGTGGTTTTACCGGTTTAATGGCTTAACGGTTTGAAATTTTTATAATGGTTTGGTTTAACGGTTTCGTGGTTCAATTTAGGTTTCAACATCTCTAAATGGTTCGGTTTGGACCCTCTCAAACCGCCAATTGTTACACATGACCTAAAACAAACAAAGAACAAAGTTCACCCCTCCCCCCCCCCCACTTTCTATTGTATTATTAACAAGCAAGCCTTCTCTTCTTCTTGTGTTCTTATTTTTACTCTAATTAATTTTGTGCTTTCTGCATTTGTGTTATTTTATGTGTTCACAGAGAAGAGAAGAGAAGAGAAGAGAAGAGAAGGGGAAGGGTCAAGAAAATAAATAACGTTCTAGAAACTTCTTCTCTGCAACTCCACTTCTTTCTTGACCATTTTTTCCTTAGCCCTCTCCCCTCTCTCTCTCTCCCTGCCTTCCTCCTGTAGCTCGCTCGCCGAAGCCGCCATGGCTGTGATCTCTGAATACGAAGAAGAAGAAGAAGAAGAATTGAAACAGCAGCGACCAGAAAAGCCTTCCTCTTCTTCCCATGAGGAGGAGGATTCTTCTTCTTCAGGACCTTTCGATGAGGCTCTTGATCGTCTCCTTCAGCAACACAACAACCAGCATTTCCCCTTCTTGGAAACTGTCGCGGAGTTTCTGACACGGCGCTCTGCTGCGGATGATGATTCCTTTGCACAGCGTGCCTCCGAGATCTTCTCTTCTGCTTCTGCTTCTGCAAAAGAGAAGAAGAAGAAGAAGAAGACGGAAGCTTCTCCTTCTGCGACCTTGAAAACATCGGAGAAATATGTGAACATTTCTTCTACATCTGGCAAGGCCCCGGTTTCCGAAAATGATGATTCAAAGAAGAAAACGGCTCAAGAACCAACAGTTTCATCCCAAGAAAAGGAAAAATCAAATAGCGACGTTCTTTCAAAAGACGAAATGAAAGATGGAGAGAATGACAATGCTGATTCCAAAGGACTGAGTAAGTTACATTCAAAACAATCCATTACTTTCATCAAAGCATGTGTCAATGATAAATCTATCAATTATTTATATCATACTTTGATTGGTTTGATTCATTGCTCGGTTTCATTATCTTGAATAAGCTGGTCTGTTTTTGTTTTGCTGCTGCTGCGCGATCCATGTTCACAAGGATCTTATACTGTATGTGCAAGGATATCAGATCCTTACGAAATTTTTCTATATGTTAGATCAATTTTTAATGATCTACATATTAGTTTAACAGGCGGAATTGTGCAGTTTATGGTAGGATATTGTAGTTTGATGAAACGTTCATCTTCAATTGCCTCTTTTTATGATGCTTTGTGAATAGTATAGATGTGTGCATTCATTCTTTGGAAATGAGGCCAAGGATATAAATCCTTGATATAGCACAAATTCAGTAATCGTTGCCTTTGCAAATTTTCGTTTGATGCTTCAAGTAGCTAACGTCATTGCTCTAACATCATAGTGGGATAAATGTCCATAAAGAATGTAAATTTTTTTACTGTGCAGTCTATGTGATCCTGAACCCTGACCTTTTACCTGCATCCCCTTTCTTATTTGCTTCTTGTTCTCAAAAGCTTATAATGACAAGACTTAGTGTTATATGTAGCAGTAATATATTGTGTATGCATTGTGCAACAGTTTCCTCATCCCTATCCAATTGTATGGGTGGAACATTTACATTCAATTGTCGTCACTATATGATTGTGGCAGTTCAAATTAATAGGCTTACTAACTTCAATTTTGATGCTGATATCCATATTTTATTTGATGTTGATACATGAAATCATCCTACTCATGACTAAAACCTCTCGATATGGGAATATTTCCAGAGCCAAATGCTGGAAATGGTGCAGATCTTGAGAAATACTCTTGGACACAAACACTAGCAGAAGTAACAGTCCAAATTTCTCTGCCTCCTGGAACAAAATCCCGTGGAATTGGTTGTGAAATAAAAAAGAATTCATTAGCAGCTGGTCTAAAGGGACAGCCACCAGTGCTTAAGGTATGTTTCTTAATAGTACATAATGTTTACTTCATTCTGTCTTAGGGTGCAGACAAACAACTGATGGTGATTATTAAAGTTTGTTTATGATGACAATTCTATTGATATGTAACATATGACTGGTGCTCTATCTTGAAATATCTCCATGCATCATGAATTTTGATGTGATTTCTTGCTTTACAAGACATACATTCAAACATGTGCATTGAATTCACCAATGCTTATATTTTGGTCAATGAATGCCTAATAGACTCAACCAATAGTATTGCTTGAAATAGGTATTAATAAAATTCATATTGTTCTATCAGTAAATTTTATGTTAATGTTAGCCGAAAATGACTGATAACAAGCCTCCTGACGAAACCTTGGCACCTGGCTGTACTATTTTGGTATTCTGGCAGTATTATTGATAATATACATGATGAAATGATCTATTTGCTTGAGAACGTATCAGTCTCTCAGCATTACTGATGATGGGATCTGATAGGAGGATTATCACTTGATTTCTACATCTCATTCTATCTACTTAACAGAAGATATTATTTGTTTAGGAGAAATTAAATAAAAAGGTAGTGTACACCTGTTTTCCCTTTTAGTTGCATGTATGGTATTTTATTTGTGTATAGAACACATGATTTGTGTGATTCATATGCCAATTGAACAAAAGATCTTGGACTAGTTGTTAATATGTGAAGCATGTCTTTTACTGTGGCGATTGTACTGAACCTGCTAGAGTATCCGTCGTTCATGTTTGTCTACTCCAGGAGAACTTAATCCTAATCGAACAAGCCTCAATTAAGAAAAGTTGTTCATTTAGAAACGTTTTGCTTCATACATCACAAATGCTGTTCTTGCAGCAGTTTTGAAATGCTTCCTTAATGATTGTTGAAAACTTTGTTTATACATCTCAAATAAATATGAATGCTCTTCTCCTAATGTCCATTTTTGCAGGGTGAATTATATGCACCGGTTAGAACCGATGATTGTTTCTGGAGCTTGGGTATGTGAAGCAAACAATTTGGCCTTGTTAAATAAGTTTATTTGGAAATGTAGTGCCTTACTCCTGGTATCCCATGTGTTTGTGGAATCCTTCTGATATCTGCTTCTATGAAATGGATTAATTGTGGTTATTCAAGACTTGCTTGCATCCATGATTCCATGATTTTTTGAGTTATTAATATGATTGAAATGTGATCTATGGTTGGTGCGCCGAGGTAGCATGTCGTGCCACAAAGGAACTGTAAATATTATTGATATTGGCATTCAGAGTAGAGCCATTCTAGATAGGCATATTCTAGTCAAGAGCCTTGCATGCTTCTAGAGATGTGGATAAGGGCCTTCTGTTTCTGGCTGATTGCAAATGACCCACGATGAAAGATTGTTCCTTACTGTAGGGAGGTTTGAGCAGTATGATCATATAAATAGGACCTCTGTATCCCATTATGGATTTTTTTGTCTGAACGGCACTTTTTGATCAGTTGCACGGACTTGTCTGATTTTTTTCTGGCTCAGTTGCACGGAGTTGGGGGTAGTCTGTATTGGTGATATGGATGTGGCTGAGTATTTCTATACCATGATCAATAAATTTGAATCAGGTCTTCTGGTGAATAAAAATACTGCCTCTAGCTATGGAAGTATGTATAATATATATACATGTTTGTGTAGGTTGAGAGAGAGAGAGAGAGAGAGAGAGAGAGAGAGAGATTAACGTCTTCTAAGGCCAAAATTGGCCCATGAGACAATTGGTTTACAACAAAAATTGAGTATTTACTCATTCATCGAAAGAAAAAATAAAAACAAAACAAAATAGAGCTTAAGCTAAATGGTTAGCTATGGAAGTATGTATAATATATATACATGTTTGTGTAGGTTGAGAGAGAGAGAGAGAGAGAGAGAGAGAGAGAGAGAGATTAACGTCTTCTAAGGCCAAAATTGGCCCATGAGACAATTGGTTTACAACAAAAATTGAGTATTTACTCATTCATCGAAAGAAAAAATAAAAACAAAACAAAATAGAGCTTAAGCTAAATGGTTCTAATAAAATAGAGAGAGAGAGAGAGAGAGAGAGAGAGAGAGAGTCCAAATGCAGAGGATGGCAAGACTTTGTCAATCTTGCTCACAAAAGCAAACCAAATGGAGTGGTGGACATGTGTTGTGAAAGGAGAACCAGTAATTGATACCCAGAAAGTAGAGCCAGAGAACAGTAAACTCGCCGACCTTGATGCTGAGACACGCCAAACAGTTGAGAAAATGATGGTAATTGATATGTTCAATCCTTGTTTTTACTGTATAAACATGATCTAGTATGCTTGGATATCCTGGCGTCATTACCTGATAATGTTATCAATCTTTCAGTTTGATCAGCGGCAGAAGGCTATGGGGCTTCCTACCAGTGAGGAGCAGAAGAAGCAAGATATACTCAAGCAATTCATGTCTCAGGTATGATGTCGGTCTACTTTCTGTACCCTGTTTTTTAGCTTATTAGATAAATCATTTGCATAGCTATTGTAGTATCTGTTTCTTTTGTACATCTTTTATTGGGCTTATTACTGAGCTAATAATTGGTTCTTATTCTCTTGGTGCAGCACCCAGAAATGGATTTTTCGAAGGCGAAAATGTGTTAAAGTGCAAGTGCGTGCATTTTGTAATTCAGATGAATGTTTAAACACAGAATGAGAACCAAAGTTTAATGGGATCCTTCCGGTGGGCTTAGAAAAGTCTACCTAGTGTTTAGGTTATGTAGTGCTGGAACAAAGAATTTAATATTTTTGTGTCAAATATTGGAGATTTTCTCTAGTCTGCGTAGAAGTATGTGAGAACTGTCATGGAATATATATAATCTCGATCATTTCTAACCTTCCTTAAAATCTGCTGCTTCTTTAAAGCATGCCAACACTGATCACAGATGCATGCAATGTTGTAGGCTTTCGTCTTATTTGTAGTGTTCGAAAGCGAAATGGATTCATGATGAATTTTTCAGCAGCTAATTGGATTACATAAGATGAGAACATGTGTGTACATCAAGTCCTCTAAAAAAAATTAGTAGATGGTTCAGGTTTATGTTGCAGTTTGTTGCATTAGAAATGTAGGCATTAATCTCAAAATACCGTAACAAGTAGGTGTTGTTGCAGGTCTTCAGTTTTATGTTTTGAAACTTTGTCTTCATGGAAAATCATTGATCTTTAGTTTATCTTTATTGTTTCTGCTTATGCCTACTTACATAGAATGAACTAACCTAAATCTATTTAGATATTATTCATTGCTTTAGGCATGAACCTAAATAAGCTAGCATATCTGAAATTTGAATATCCTAATAGTATTTGTTTTTTAGTAGTCTTACCTATCAAAGACAAGACAACATTCAAGCACTTGTAGGAATAATAGTGTAAAAGCTAATAAAGAAATCTGCATTTGTAGAGAAAAGGTGATACCATCCTAGGAATGTATGGTTTATCATCCCTCAAACTCTTAAACCATGACAATGATGTTATTCGGACCCCCAAATATGGTTTTGCAAGATAACACTTCTTCCTTGTTGAGAAATGAAGTGTAGCCAGATGTGGCTCATATCTCATATTTGTCATTCTTAAGCTTCTAGTTTGCACAAGAAAATGTAGACGTAGGTGAGTTGTTCCCTTTGAGAGAACATGATTCTTTGTGATCATGAACTGAGATATAGGTTAATTGTTTTCAGATCATTATGGCAAGAATGTGCTCTCATTGTAAGCATTCAACAATGTGGGTTTCATAGAAAAGAAAGATTCACTTAAATATTGTAAGAAAGATTTAAGTTAAATAATGTTATGATTTTGTTTCATTTTTTCCTTATTTTCACATGAACCCTTTGGACTATGACACTATGATCAATATGAAATACAATTGGATCAAGCAAATAAACTATCAATGAGTAACATGAGAATTCGTCTCACAAAGAAAGAATGTAGATGCCATTTTTTGTTACAAATTCTTGTTAATGGGTGTTGAACTTCATTATCTACAATCAAGATATCCTATACAAGATTTAATTTATTGTTTAATAATATTTAGACCAATGACATAGCAATGCCTTTGTGTTTTTTAAAACTTTGGAGGGGCAATCCTCTTGCCGACATCATATTCCTTTTTCTTAGTCCAAATGGCAGTTTTCTTATTTCATTTTCCCTTCTTTTGCAAATCATGTGATATTGTGAAACGGTACACCACAACATTTTCAATCAGTTTTATGTGTTTGTTTTTTGGCCTATTTTATGTGTAATAACATCAATCACCAATTAACTTTATTCTTTTATGCAAATATAATGATTTGCTCCCTCTAGCTAATGACAATTTCCCATATTTTCGTCCATGTCTTACAAACATTTTGTGACACTAATAGACAACCCCCACATTGCTATTGCTACGGCTATTAAGTGTACAACCTTGACATGCATATACATGGTGAATTGTCTAAACTTGAGAAACACACAATCTACCAAGCATCAAAATTCTTTAGCACACATACAAAACTTGCAGACTTCATGCCACACAACCATTGTATATATCACATCTAATGGACCAATGGTATTGTATTGAGTGTCCATAAAGATCACACATGTAATTGGTTAGAAGTTGATCACTCATGAAGTAAAGTAATAGGTAGAGAAAGGAAAAGGTTCAAAAAAATTCCTCCAAGAAGTTAGTTGATAGTCAATTACATCTATTGTGTGAGTTGAAAGCAACCCTCTAATGTACCTACTACCAAGCAAAAAATCCTATAAAAGGTTCACCTTTGTAAATGATAAAGCCTCAATTTTCCATCAATAAGTGGTCTTATTGTTATCTCCCTTCTCCTTTATTTCATTACTTACCCTACCCTCATTACATATGTACATCCATCACTTGCATTTTTCAAACATCCTCCACTTATGAAAGACTTTTGAAGATCCGGATCACCAATAGGACTTTCTTTCAACAAAGATTGTGACATTTTGATTATTGACGAATACTTATAGCCTATGCTCCAAATTAACATTTAAATCATTGATAGAGATAAATGGATCTTACATAGTGTAGCCACTTCTTATGTTGAGAATTGTTTCTACCATGTTAAGCGACTATCATCTATTGAACTTCTCAAATTCAATGTTATTTCATGATCATATTGTGGTTTATCTTATCTCAATTGTGCTTTGCGAGCAATTGAAATGAGGTTGCGCCACTAGTAATCTGGCAACAATATTGAACTCAACATTTGGGCCAAGTACAAGCACATGATTCAATGTTTGATATACAATCATTCTCGTCCTCTCTTGTTGTTATGATCCCACAATTGAGAATGGAGCATGAAGTGGCCAAGCTAGGGTAAAGTAGATTGCATACAAAAACAATATATTGAAAATTTGAATATTTATGGAATGATGTAAGTATGTGGAGCTCAACCGTAGTGCAAAACAACAATATCTGTGCATGGACATTACAAGAGCATCTATGCAATTCCAAGATGGTTGTGGTCCAACCTTACAAAAGGCAATGCTCCAAAATGATGCATTCTAGCACACAAATGGAAGCTTTCAAGTTGTATGATGAGGCTCACAAAATGTTTTTTCGTGATGCACATGTCTTATAAACAAGCTAGCAAACTTAGCCCAAAGAAGAAGAGATTTGATTTAAGGAATTACGGAAATCTGAAAGCACTTGAAGAGTTTCGTTGTGGCAAACAATAAGAAAACTCATCATCTACATGCACACAAAGAGTTTATAAAAAAGGAAGAATGGTATTAAAAGTTAACCAATTAACCAACAATTTCTTTGAGTGGAAGATAAAACACATGATGTGGTCAATTTTGGAGAAATTTAAAGGGGAACCATGTTGAGACTTATGGTAACTTTAGTCTTCTGAGCTTGTATATACATTTTAAGAATTTATGTGATCAATCAAGCAACAAAGAGGATTACAATCACTTTAGGTTACAGAGACCAGAATGACAAGTTAAACAAATGAAAGGATAGATTACATATATGTTTCCTTGTGCATTCTAAGATAGCATGCTTTATGCTTGGAGTACAAATTTGGTCAAATGTTTACCGTAAAGAGGGAGTTATAATATTTAGTGTAAACTACTAGCTGACAAATGTAAGAAAAGCTAGGGCATGGGTTGAAGAGAATAGAAAGAAGGCATATGGCAAGCTTGTTTCAAAGTTATCATAGCACTATTGACAACTTGTCACTCTTTAAGTCTTGCGGGAAGGTAGTTTGAAATGTGAAGGATTTTTATTTTTTTTCCAAAAATGAGATGTGAAGGATTACATTATTGTTTCATAAACTTCAAGAAATTTTCATGTATGATGGCCCATGATCATCTTGGGGGACACGTTGAAAAAATCAAGGTATTGAGTGAACCTATGTTTTTAAAATTTCTAGCGTTTACAAGAATGTGATATATTGTCCACGTGTGAAAGATGAAAATTTTAAAAACATCACTTCTATTGCGCACACTTGCCAACTCTCTTTGCTTTATGTATTTGATAGATAAAAATTTAATGGTCAACAAATTTATACCAAGAAGGCATTGAAGATTTTACCCTTGGAAATGTGTTAATGATGGTTTTGTTATGTGCAAATGATAGGGTTCTTTTGGCAAATGCTTTAAAAGATGCACAAAAATTTGTGAATGTCCTTGAAAAGTTATGCATTTATTGTAGGTTTGATGTTGAATCCCAATGCCTAGAAAAGAAAGGTTATGCTTATGAAGACTCGAAAGAAAGATAAACCATACATTGTGTAAAATATTGACCCACTTGAAATGAAAAAAGTTGTGAATATCCTAGGTTTGAAGTTTTGTCCTATAATAGATAGAATGCATGCATTTTATTCATTGTCTGATAATGGGAAGTAAGATTCTCTATGCAATGGAAGAGAAATGAAATGTTAGGTACTTACGAAATACCTGAATAACAACATTAGTGCTCTGTCATTGAGTACTAACATCTCTCCACTTGGCAAGAGTTTGAAATGTCCAATTACAATTTATTATGAAGCTAATTCAAAGCATTAGGAATTGTCATACATCCCGTACTTCTAAGACCAAATACACTTATCAAGGCCCTCTTTGCTACCCATTTCCACCTTTGTTCCAAGTTAATGAGGATCATGGATCGCAAGTTACGTGAATATGGATCATTGATCATTGTATTTGCCCATTATAAGGATGCTACATGTGTGTGATGATGTTGTATCTACATAATAATGAAGTAGATAGATATTGCAAACTACTAATTTGAAACTTTCATGGGAGATTTTTGTATCTAGAACACTAGAGGGGAAGGCTAGATTGGTTGGAATAGTATGAACCCCAAGTCAAAAGTATGTGCAAAAGAAACACATGGCTTGGTAAGGCGTTGGTCATTTTGGAGAGTGTGTGAGAGAGAAGTCTTGTACATCATAGTGTATTATCGTTAATAGTACAATCACTATTGTTGATATTTTGGATTGATTTTCCGTTCTCTTTCTATATTCTAGCAATGTACATTGTATGACCTTTCATATAGTGCGGTTTTAGGATCATTGTATTAGGGTTATACCCTAGTGCTACACCAACTTTTTTCCCAACCTATTTACTTGGGTTCAAATCTTTTACCATATGCCATTGTAGAATGAAGAGGTTGAAGGCACTGAGCAACTTTACTAGCTAAGTTACAACCATCTAGGCTATTGTTAATTTGATAAACGAACACTTTTGACCCATGTAGGTGGCTCAAAGCTATGATCTTCATGTTACTAGCAAGATCTCACATAACCTCCCAAAGGGTGTTTTGAGTGAGACATTTGATCGATTGCAACATAGAAAGTTCTTATTTATTCCAATGAAATGCTTAGGTTCGTACACAATACTTATTAGCAAGCAAGTCATCTAGATTTTGCATTTCTCCTTGAATTTTAATCGGAAGAGATTGGTTATTCTATCCAGACACATGACTTGCATTTGTAATAGAATAAAACACTTAAGACCAAAATTAGGTTAATCAAATTAATCCTATTATGTTGGTGTTTACACCGAAGCTTAGGGTAAGAATTCAACATCTTAAAAGAGCATTGATCTCACATGCACTTATACATATATAATCCAAGTTGTAGGTATTTAAGTGTGTATATGTATATTTTGTAGTATCTAGTTTGGCCTGAAGCGAGGTGATCCATTAGAGAGGGAAAGCTAGGACAATGAATATCTAACTAAAAAGAATTCACTTTGACTTTTCTTTGACCAACAAATTTGATTGCTTAATATAATTAATCGAGACAACTTGTAGAATGTATTGTTATTGTTACGGGCATGACCAGATAATATCCCGTGGTGAGAATTTATCATAGTATTCTATACATGTGGATAAAGTTTGGTGATGCCCGTAACAGTTATCGTGTGTCTATCTACCACGGTTTATCATGACCTTGCTTCTAGTATTGTAGAGAGACAAAGAGGATGTGGGGAGGCCTACAACCATTTTATCCCAGGTCATTTTCACTATGTGCTTGCCATGTGGCCTCCCCAAAAAATCCTTGACCTTACTAGTTAGCAAAGATTTGAACTTTGCTAACATGTATTGAGGGTGATGCCGATGAAGGGTAAGGTCATAACTTGCAAGGACTTTTTCTTATCCTCGATGATGAATGGCCTATGCATTAGTAAGAGAGAATTAATAAAAGCTATAAGGCATGGCATCAATGGTGGAAGAGAAGGGGAGAAAAGGAATAAGTGAGAATTCAAGCCAATTGTACAAAACATTAAATAAGTGAATCATTGCATCAGTATTCAAATACAGAAAAGAAAAGACAAATAGATATTTATATTTGTCATTGCCACCAAGTTATAATTGCTCTAATAACTACCTTGAATCTAAATTTGGTCTAAGATCATGTTTAGGAGAATACTGATTCCAACACTTTTCTATATCATTTCATTATTGTAAGTCGTGACCATAAATATGGTACTAATCAATATCCATTCAAACTTTTGGGTGGATCAGGCTTTGAACAAAGTAATGTACTCTAAAAGGTTTGTTTGCTTGTAAAGCTGCATCAGGCAAATGTCCGTTACAATTATTGGGGAAATGTCACTTACAAATAACTAAGGCAACATATGATTTGTAAGTTAAGTCAGAAGAGCTAATTTAGGAAGAATATTGTGACACAACATTTCAACTAAATACATTCCAGCTCTATTTCATTCAAATTTATCTACTCCACTTCAGTGCAACTCATTCCTAATTTCCTTTAGACACCATTATCATATGATGATGTCATTTATCGCAATTATAAACTCAAGAATGGGGAACCCACAAGTTTATATAGAGCTTAATCATAGTAGGTATGTGTTTGTTAGTCATTAACAAGTTAGCCAAGATTTTAGTATGTGGTTGCTAATATATTGTTAGAAATGTTCTATATTCTCTTACATAAGGAAAAGGTAACAAGGGAGAGAATGTTAGAGACGACACATATGTAGCTCATTTGATAGGTTGTTTGGGCAATCATGCATTTTATAGTGTCCTCTATTTCATTAATGCAAAAAAGTGAAAGAGAACCCTATTGATATTTAACATACTACCATAACGTTACAAAAGTAGCGATCAAGGGGTGAAAGTCACATAATACGATCCATCTAAGGATAAGTCTAAAAACCATGCAAAAATGTGGCAGTGGAGACAATCCAAAGAGATGTCAATGTTATTTTGCACTCCATAAAACATCAAAAACATGTTGCCATGCAAATAGCTAGTCCCCAATTTGGAAAGGAAGAACAAATTAGTTTGTTGGTAAGGATGTGTGTCCCTTATATATTGACTAATAGAGTGATTGATGAATCTAGGTTAAAATGATTTTGAAAGATCATACTCACAATCTACATGAGATAATGCTATAGTCAATCAATCACTTTACTAGTGTCGGAAAACTCATTATATATTATCGAATGGTGTGGATGACAAATCTAGGCCCAATTTGGCAAAAGATTTCATACACTCATTAATATCACAACATGGGATGTTTCTATAAGTTATATTGGCAAATTTGGTGAGTTGTTGTAAAAATGATGAAATGCCTTTGCAAGGATAAACAATGAAGAAAGTATAAGCAACAACGATGTATAACTTACCAACATTTACTTTGTCATGTGGATCGAGTTTTATAAATGTTAAATACTTTGGGAATATGATAGGGCAAACTCTTGAGATTTTGGCACTTTGACAAGGGGTTTTACGAATCCCCAAATCTCTTTCCTCATTGGCAAGGTTCTTGAAAAATATAAAGGTTGCATTTGCCAAGCGTTTCGCCTTTATGCATGTTACATTTGTGTAAAAACGGTACTATTTGTCTTTGGAATGAGATCACTGAATGCTGATATTTATGCTTAATGGCTGACAAGTCAAGAGTCCAAGCCAAGCCCAAGTGGGCGAGTCATCAATGTAGAGTTATAACTACGAGGGTTGGGTAGAGTTATTTTCGTGAATAAAAAGGCTCGAAATGTCATTGGGTTATGCATATGCAGGGATCTCTATCACGATCCCAAATGAACAATGAGTTCATCCTACAAGCCTATTATGTTTTCGTTCTTTAGCTCGGCATGGCAAACTCTCCATATTGTCATCGACATGCAAAGTTAAAGAAGAAGAAGAAGAAGAATAAGAAGAAGAAGAAGAAGAAGAAGAAGAAGAAGAAAACTCGGGTCCACACTGCAAGACAAAAGCTTCCCTTAGGCGGACGGGCATCTCATTGATCATGATTCAAGGCCATGGATCATGGATCATCATAGAAGAAGAAAGAAGAACTAAGAAGAAGAAAGAAAGAAGAGCTAAGAAGAAGCAAGAAGAACTAAGAGGGAAAAAAAAAAGAACTAAGAAGCAGAAGACTTTGATAATACATACACATTTATTTCGGTTCGGTTCGGTTCGAGCGCGTCTCAAAATCGAAACCAAACCGAAAGCGAAATCAATGCCTTCTCTCTCTCTCTCTCTCTCTCTCTCGTCTCGTCTCGTCTTGTCTAATCTCTCTGTGTATATAAATGCAGCGAATCCCTGCTCTACCTCTCATCGATCACCTCCATAGCCATTTCTCTCACCCATTCATTCCTTCATTCCTTTCACTCCCTCCGTCTCTGCGTATATCCCATCTGACCTAACTCGAGCTTCCATAGCCTTCCGCTTACTGCTACTATCACTGCCGTTCTCTTCTTTCTCCGTCCCTGCGCTCCTAATCTTAGGCTCCTGAGCCTTTCTCTTGCCTGTACGCCGCGCCATATTCCGATTCGTAGACCCTGCACCGTTTCATTGGAACCAAACCATATAAACCCGAAGGAAACGTTCGCGGAGAGGTCATGGCGTCCGTCAACTGCACCACGGTGACAACAGAAGCTCTGCTGTTCCCTGATCTTCGAGAGAAGGCTATAATCAGCCATGGCGAGGAATGCATGAAGAAGTCAATCGAGTTGATCCAAGAGTTTGGGCTGCCAGGCGGCCTCCTCCCCCTCAAGGACGTCATCGAAGGTGGATACGTCGAAGAAACGGGATTCGTTTGGATACTCACCAAATCTAAGCAACAGCACCATTTCAAGAAAGCCGATCGTCTTTGTAAGTACGAAGAGCTCGTTACTTGCAGGATGGAGAAGAACAAGATGAAGGACATCAAAGGTGTGAAGGCGAAAGACATGCTTCTGTGGGTGAGCGTGAACGAGATTTTGAAGGATGAGAAAGAGCCTCCTAAGCTTCATTTCAAGAGCTTCGCTGGCCTTTCTCGAAGCTTTCCTGTTGAATACTTTGGTGTCGGGTCTTAGAAGTGAAATACTATTCAGTGTTGTCTTTTTTGTGGTGTTTTTCGTTCCTGATAGTTAGTGTTTTCTTGGAAGGCAAATTCGTAGCTTTCGTGCATGGAATAAATATCATTTTGTTTATCCTGCGAAATCTATAGCTTTAGAGCTTTCTGCCGCTTAAAACCTATGCTTATCTAAACCGCTGGACCATTCTATGTGTGTAGTTATTTCTGCTGTTGGTAGAAGTGGAAGGAAGCTCAGTTGTGGCAATCTTTCTACTTCTCGTAGCTTAGCATTTAAAACTGAAGCAATCCTAGTTATATATGTATCTTTCATCTTTGAGAAGATCTAATCTTGTATTTGGCTTCCACCTATAGAGAGCAGAGCCATTACGTATAATGTGATCAATTATTTCAATTGAAATCTAATTGGTATTGGTTACAATACGTTTGTCTTTGGCTTATAACCAATGAAGCGTGTATCTCCTTTTGGGAATACCTTGTCTTTGGTTTGTAATCATCTGGTATTGGTTACAATACGTTTGTCTTTGGTTTGTAACAAATTAATGCGCGAATCTCCTTTTGGGAATACCTTTTCTTTGGTTTGTAATTATCTTTATCTGAGGCATACATTTCTCTTAAAATGACCAACGTTTTTTGAAATATATGGTTTTATGTTCGAAATGTTGCTTATTTGGTATGGTTCTCAGTTTATGTTTCGCGTTAGATTTTCGAAGTTAATGGTATTTCTTTGATTGATCTAATAAAAGGTTGTCATATGATTTATGACTATATTTTCCCTATGAAATGTTAAATTGGATGGTTTGTGATGGTTTTTCTTCTTATTTCAGTGTGGTTTCCTGGTATCATTCATGTCTATTTGGAACGAGATGCACATTATTTTATCATATGTATTATCATACGGAACTAGTCTCTTAACAATGCCTTCTTAGTTCTGGAAACTTAGGGTTTGGTGGCGAAGCATTATACAATGGAAGGCTTAAAAAAGTGGAAAATTCTTGTCTTTTTTGAATTCCTGTTTCCATATCTTCTAACAAGCAAAGCATCTTAGGTTGTCTGCTGTCTTTTTTAAATTGCCTGTTTTTCTATTTGCTAGCCTTCCGATTGCCTGTTAAAAGCAAAAAATCAAATCATTATCATGGAAATAATGACAGTGATTGATGTTGCCATCGCCAGATAGAAAGAAGACCAGCTGTGGCCGGATTTCCCTCCTAAGTCTTCTTTTCCGAAATTTCCTTAAATACCCTTTCTGCACCAACCTCTCTTTCCATTACCCCTTATACTCAATAGGATGTGCTATTGAGTATTCATATGGTGCCTATGAAGCCAATTCTCTCTCTCTCTCTAGAAAACTCCCTATTGAGAGAGCTACAAACTGTGGATGTATTTGATGGAACAAACATGAAGAAACTCGGGGTAATTCGGAGAGAGTTTTGCGTGTGTGTCCGGACTATTCTTGGTATGCATTTATTGAACATGTATTTATGTTGTTGTACTAGTTTTGAAGACTATCCGAATCAAGACATTGTTTCGTACATGTCTTTTGATCTGGACGTGTATGAAAACCAATCTCTTGATTAGGATGTGTATGAAACGATAGTCTCTCAATGAGTATGATGTATGATATAATGGCTCGATTAGAACAGGGCACATGAAATAATGTATTGATCAAGGGGATGCATTGTTTTTATAGAGAGATCATACGCTTAACATGGCTTTGTAGATGGCTCTCAATCCATGGGATCAATGGTCACGGAAATGGGTGGGATGTTGTGGCCTTCACTATTATAACTGCTTTAATAACCTAATTTCTCCTACTACATCAATCAACTCACGAAAATGATTTAATCACATTCTCTTGTTTGCAAGGAAAATTCGTATGCAACACTTCCCTAACATTATCATGGTAAGTTACAAAGGCTCGATGTTTGTCGTCATAATGCAAATATGAACTTGTTGAGGAGTTTTCTAGAACTTATTTATTTTCTTGGATATTTGTTCCAAACATTTGGTCACTTACCTCAAGATAAAGAGAATAAAGTCTTGGTGGAAACACATAACCGTATTACTAATTACTTTTAATGCTTGAGAAAGTAGTTCCAAACTACTTGAAGTAACGCAAAACTCCCAAAACATTATATGTGCAAATGTGATGGATAACTAGAAATACACAACTGGTTAACTGATTACTTCTTATACATGAGATAGAATTTCCAAACCACTAGCAATGTGATGGAAGTACATAACCGTATCACTAAAATTTTCTTATTTCTAGATTACTAGAAGTAATGAAAAATTCCCAAAACATCCTATGTGTAATGTGATTGCACGAATCTCTAAACCAAAGATGTGATTGATTAGGTTCGAGTCCCAATCCAGAGATTTTCTTGAAAAGTTGCTCTCTACACTTTCCTACACGTGCACGCATGTAAGACCAAGTCTCATGAAAAAGGTATTATAAACCAATTGCAGTACTTGTTGGTCAAGGTCATTGTCGATAAGCGTGATCCCATCTTTCAATTTTCAAAGAACGAAACAAAAGTATTACCAAAGAGCTCACGAAACAAAAGTATTACCAAAGAACTCAATAGTCATCACACATTCTTTCAAGCTTTCGTAATTCCAAAAAAGACGATCCTTTTATGTTCTTGCCAAGTTCTAATTCATGAATTGCAAAAGAAAGCTTGAGATTCTTCCTTCAATTATGTGCAAACCATATTACATTCTTATGTGATTATCATCTTGGTGCATGGTAGATGTGTAGTAATTTTCATTTGGATCAATTGCTTCGATACTTTTTTTAGTTCCATGCTTAGTTAGTTACTAAGTTTGATGTATGCCTTCAATGGGACTCCAATGTTCTAATGTGAAAGCATGGGCTTTGTACATCGTACGAGACTACCGCACAATCTCACGTGCTATGGTCTATCATGCGCATTGCGTATCCACAAGTATGGTGTACATGACCTCAAATAATGTCACCATTATGGAAAAACTACCAAATTTCTCCTACATTGGCATTTGACACATGCTCTAGTATGCAAACATTAAAAATATTAGCTTTATCCTTCCAAGGAAACTCTAACAAATTCTTGAGAACAACTATTTGCAAGGGAAAATTTGGCCTAATCCGACAAATTTGTCATAATAAACCTCGGTGGTTTGAAGTAAAAAATAGGAATGTGGAAAATCAGGTTAGTGAGGATATGAACTTATGTGTTTGAAAACTTTTGTGCTGATATTCATTCCGAGTCTCATTCAATCGTCCTTCATAATGTACACAAAGAGAACAAAATGTGACAAATATACATAATCTTTTTATAAATTCTTTAAAAGGTTTGTGGTGTTTTCTCATTTTTCACGTTGTTTCATGTATCCGAAGAAAGCTTTGACCAATTAATTAACGAGTGAATTCCCAAACACTGCATGCGAGGGATAAATAGGAAAACCTCTACATTTCCGTTATTGGGCATGAGTTCAAATCCAACTTCGTATCGATGGAGCCTTTTACTATAGACCCAAGTTTCTTTCAAACTTGACACATATGGAATGGATCAGCTCATTATATATGTATATGTTGTTGTTGGCTTTTATAGTCCAACCCATACTTAATAAGAGCATCTCCAAAGCACTTTTTTGGAATTTGAAGAAAAACAAGAGACGAAATCTGTGGAAAACATCTTCAAATTTTTTTTTGTTTCTTATTGTTTCCCCATCATCTCCATTGACATGAGTTGTCTCAAATTTATGTCTGGACTACGTTATATAGACAAGTGAACCCTTAGTTTGAGGAAAAGAAAATTCTATAATTGGTTAGTTTTGGACTATGTTATATAGACAAGTGAACCCTTAGTTTGAGGAAAAGAAAATGTACATGTGAATTTTGTAAAAAGACTGTCAAAACCAATTTGAAATTATGGAATGACAACATCATAAATAACCTCAGTATTAAATGGTGTCATATTAGTTATACCTGAGGTACTTTTAATAGCACGAAATCTACCCTAGGTCAAACTATTGAAAGCCTAATATGTAGGTAGATTTTTCAAACACAAAGGTAAAGTGTACAAGCTAGACAACCAAATTAATTATGATGCGAACAACATAGTACGTGAAAGCTAGATTTACATGCAACATAACTAGATTATCTCATAATTAGGTTATGATGCAACCTACTAAAATTGAGCTGGTTAATTATGGTATGACCTTAATGACACTTTGTATTAACTAAATTTTTTTGCCCCCTCTAATAGGAACCTTAATCACACACAATGCTTTATTTCTCCCCTTTCACAAAGGTCTAAGTTTAAGGTGAATCTAGGAATGTGTATGACCTACATTGATGGATGTATTCATTTTTTGAACAAATGGTTGGCATGCTTCCTAATTCAAGATGTTGGTTTTTTGCACCAAAGACGAACCTTTGACTCAAATTGGCGAGCTTTTCGATGTTTGCCTTTTCCTCTCCATGACTATGGCATGACCATCCATGCCTAATTCACGATACATCCATGATACATCTATAGTATACAGATGACAAATCCTTGGCAACATGCCTATTTTATTCCAAGTTGAACCATGAATCCTCTCGGATCATTCTATTTTCAAAAGACATCCTTTATACGTCCATGTCATACACATGAACAATGTTAAGAATCGAATCGTCGATCCACGAAAGCTATGCTGAAATAGAAAACATCACAATAGACAAAATACACACTGCACAGTGTTTTACGTGGAAACCCTAAATGGGAATAACCACGGAAACAAAGATTCCACTATACACAAGAGAATACAAGATGCGATCAAAATACAACACTCTCCACACATAGTGTATCAGCCACACAAGGCTCTTGGCATCAAACCTCACTCCGCTATGGCACCACTCTCTATCTCCCTCTCACTACGTCTCTCTTCTCTGTCACACTCTACAACAGATGCTCACTACTATTATGTCCTGCTCTCTGATACTCTTCTCATACTAATATGTTTGCCCTAAGTGTATTTATACTTATACACTATGTGGGCTATTTACAAATGTAGCCATTACTACTATCATTCCTATTATTATACTAAATAACAATAATAGTTAATTAGCCGACTAGTCGACTCAAGTGTCGATTGTCCAATCGGCCCAACTAGTCGGCCTTATCTTCGACCATCCGGTTGGCACGACTCGTTGGTCGTGTCTTCGACTTGGATTCCCCTACTATCAACTCCCCCTAGTCGACTCTCCATGTCTTCGACTGTCGGCACTCATCATGACCAGTCGGTTGCTCCCATAGGAGGGACATATTCCTAATAAACTCCCCCTTCCTTCCTATGGGAGGAATCATTCAGTTTTGTCCTCTATCGAGAGCCTCAGAGTTTGTCCATTAGTAGGTTCTTTGTCAACATGTCGGATACCATTTTCTACAGTATGGATCTTCACAAGGGTAAACTCTTCTTCCTCCACTTTCTCTTGCAACCAATGGTACCTCCTCTGTATATGTTTGGTCCGGGAGTGGTACACAACATTCTTGGCTAGATGTATGGCACTTTGGTTGTCGCAATGAAGAAAGAACTCCTTTTGCTTCATTCCCAATTTGCTGAGAAAGTTTTTCATCCAAATCAGCTCTTTGCCGGCCTCTAATGTTGCCATATACTCTGCCTCTATGGTTGACAAGGCCACAGATTTCTGAAGTCGTGACTGCCACGACACTACTCCCCCTGCATAAGTCATCACATACCTTGATGTGGATCGACTAGAGTCTGCATCCCTCAACATGTCCGAATTGGTAAAACCTTCGAGCATAGGTTTTCCGACACCGTACCTTAAGCATACCCCCTAGGTACCTTTCAAGTACTTGTGTATCCACTTGACGGCTGCCTAGTGTTCTCGTCCTGGATTACTCATATATCGGCTTATTGCCCCCACAACAAAAGCTATGTCTGGTCTCGTGCAAACCATAACATACATTAGACTGCCGATGGCCGAGGCATACAATACTTTGCTCATCTTAACCTTTTCTTTCTCGCTCCTTGGGCATTGCTTTGCATTTAGCTTGCAATTTGTCGGCAATAGAGAGCCGATTGGCTTTGTTCCGACATGTTGAATCTCTCTAGGATCTTCGTCACATATTTCTCTTGTGACAACCACAACACTTTCTTAGTTCTGTCCCGAACTATGTGCGTCCCTAAGATCGGCTTCGCCGGTCCAAGATTGTTGAGATACAAGCTCAACATTGGCCGGATCGGCTGTGCAAGCCGAGAACCGGATCGGTTGGGATCGATCGGTTAGGCCGGACCGGTGCGTAAACCAGTGGGCAGATCGGTGCACAATGAGAAGCCGTAGCGGTGCATAAACCGCGAGGCCGTTGGAAAGATATTCTGCGTAGGAATATATTTTGGGAGTTAGTGTAGAACTCACTTATGAGCATTGAAGTACGTGTCTGTACTTCTTTCAGTCCGTATGGACTTGTATAAAGGTGCTCACTAAGCACATCCTATGTACAGACCGTGTATTATTTTTGAATTGAGTTTGTGTGCATTCTCTCTCTCTCTCTCTGTCTGCCTCTCCCACATACTGTGTATATTCAAGGTCTCCATTAAACTTGCGTTTCTGTGTTTGGTTTTCTATTGCTTCCGCACGCTATTCTTTTCACATGGTATCAGAGTGCAAGGGTTGAGAACCTCTGCAACCGACCTTAGCTCAAAGAAGAAAACCTAACCTTCGTAAAGAACAGGAAAAACAAAATGGATAGAGGCATGGCTAGCTCGCTTCCGACAGAGAAGCTCGACAGAAACAACTACCCGTCTTGGTCTTACAAGATGCACCAATACCTGCTCGGGCACGGTTACTGTAGCTACATCCACGAAGCAAATGACAAAACACCCGATTCGACACATAGAGATTTCCCGGCGTGGAAACAGTCGGCGAGTGGAGTCCTCTACTACTTCATGTCTTGTGTGGGCGAAGAACTTCTGAGCTATATTCGGGATGCGAAAATGCCGAAGGATGCTTGGGGAAATCTAAAAAAGATTTTCGCCGCAAGCACCACAGCCAGAAAGCTCCAACTCCGACAAGAGTTGAGCAACTTGCGACAACGCGATTTGTCGGTGGCTGATTACACCTCGAAGATCAAAGATATATGCGACTCCCTAGCCTCCATCGATGTGAACGTCGAGGAAGGCGAAATGGTGCATATCTGTCTTGGGGGACTGGCGTCGAAGTTCGGAGCGTTCCGAACTGGTGTGTGTACACAGGAGAATACGCCGTCATTTTTCGACCTACAGTCGATGCTCCTTATAGAGGAGAACCATGCAGGTGCGTTGACGAGTACGCACACCGATAGCAAGATGCTGTACACGGAGGGAGATAGGCCCCGTGGTCGTGGCAGACGAGGCGAGTCGGAGCGCAATGGAGGTGGCCGACGGGATCAAGGAAGAAGGCACCGAAGTGATGGCGACAACAATTCCAGACCCTCCGGAAACAGGGGGAGTCGAGGCGACGAGAACCGACAAGGGAAATCTGCCGCGGAATGCTGGTACTGTGGCAAGAAAGGCCACAAGGAGTGCAAGTGTTGGAAGAAGTGCGCCGATTCGGAGAGGACCGGATCCGGATCAGGTTCCGGACAAACCGACAAGAGTAGTCGCTTTGACAGGGATGCACGCTCCCTAAGCACAACAGTCGGCCACAACCGAGTCTAAAATCATAAACACGGAAAACGGGTAATGAAACGCACGACACAATGGAGAGAAGAGTACACAGGATGTTAACGTGGAAAACCCAAACTCGGGGAAAAACCACGGCAACCCACAGATTGCAAACTATCACTATATAAGAATTTACAATAGTGGAGCATCGAGGCAACGACCTCGAGCTTGTTATCTTCGCCACAGGCGGCGGTTACAACAGAGATACGAACTCTTCGTCTCTTTCTCTCTCTCTTTCTCTCTCTCTTTCTCTCTGTACACTGTTGCGCTCTAATCTTGCACCAACAAGAATGACAACTACATCCTAAAGTTTGCCCTAAGTCATATTTATACTAATATGACTTTTCGACTATTTACAAATATAGCCCCGATGGACTCTCAGAAACATATTTACGAATATGTCCCTTCATCCGGTGAGCACTCCTTACCGGGCCTGCATCATCTGGCGCTTGCCAGGCACACGTCATCCGGTTCTCACTGGGTCTTCACCATCCGGCTCTTGCCGGGTACTTGTCATCCGGTTCCGGCCTCGGCCTATCGGCCTAGGCCGAGTTTGCTCATCAGTACTATTCTTCTCACTTCCCATCCTGGGGACCTGTTTCCTAACAAACTCCCCCTTCACTCCGGCATGGGATGTCTTACTAGTCCAATCCGCTTCCGGCATGCATCCAGCTTGTCGGGTATCAGTACTTTGGTCAGCATATCTGACCCATTCTCGGCCGTGTGGATCTTCGTTAGCGCAAACTCCTGGTCATCTACTCTTTCCCGGATCCAGTGATACCTTCGCTGGATATGCTTCGTCCGGGAATGGTAGGCAACATTCTTAGCAAGGTGGATGACACTTTGACTGTCGCAATAGAGCCGGTATTCATCTTGCCGAATACCGAGCTCTCCGATGAAGTCCTTCATCCATAAAATTTCCTTGCCGGCTTCCACAACCGCCATGTACTCCGCCTCCGTGGTTGACAACACAACCGCCTTCTACAACCTCGACTGCCACAAAACAGCTCCCCCTGCATATGTCATTACATACTCGGATGTAGACCGACTGGTATCCATATCAGCCGACATGTCCGAATCGGTAAAACCGTCAAGTTGAGGTTTAGCGGAGTCGAATCGGAGACACATATTCGAAGTGCCCTTCAAGTACCGGAGTATCCATTTGACTGCGTTCCAGTGCTCCTTGCCGGGATTGCTCATAAACCGGCTCACCACTCCGACTGCGTATCCTATATTCAGTCGGGTACATACCATTGCGTACATTAAGCTCCCGACGGCAGAGGCATATGGAACCTTCATCATATCAGCCTTCTCTGCTTTCATCTTCGGGCTTTGCCTATCGGATAATCTGCAGTTTGCCGGGAGTGTCGATCCGACTGGTTTCGCTTCTAACATGTTGAACCACTGAAGCACCTTTGTCACGTACTTCTCCTGTGACAGCCATAATTGCTTCGTTGGCCGGTTCCGGATGATATGCATCCCCAACATCTGTCTTGCCGGACCCAAGTCTTTCATTGCGAAAGTTCAGTTGAGAGCTTTCTTCAGCATCCGTATTCGGGCTTGGTTCCGTCCGATGATCAACATGTCGTCCACGTACAGAAGGAGTATCAGGAAGTCGCCTCCTTCGAACTTCTTCACAAACACGCAGTGATCGGCCTGTGTCTTGTGGTACCCTTGATCGATCATGAAGGAGTCGAACTTCCGGTACCATTGTCGGGGAGCCTACTTCAGTTCGTACAGGCTCTTCTTCAATCGGCATACCAGGCGCTCCTTCCCTTTCTCCACGAATCCTTCCGGTTGCTGCATGTAGATCTCCTCTTCGAGGTCACCGTGAAGGAATGTCGTCTTCACGTCTAGCTGCTCTACCTCGAGGTCCATGCTTGCCGCTATACTCAGTACCGTCCGGATGGAGGTCATCTTTACTACTGGGGAAAATATCTCGTCGAATTTCTCGCCCTTCTTCTGCTGGAACCCCTTCACCACGAACCTGGCTTTGTATCTCGGAGGGTTGCCGACATCTCCCGGTTTCAACTTGTACACCCACTTGTTTCGGAGTGCCCGCTTTCCTTTCGGCAACTCCACCAATTCGCATGGCACTTAACCATTTGCGGCTGTGGGTGACATCCTTCGCTTCTTCGAAGCTTTTTGGCTCCCCCTCATCGGTTAGCAACACATGTTCTGCATCCGGAAATCTCCGGGGGGCCCTTCTCTCTCTGAGAGGATATCTCCGTCTTTGGGCTGTGGTAACCGGCTCCTCCATTTGCTCTTCATCCGAATCCAATCCGGCGTCTTCGGCACGATAAATTTGAGCCAAATTCCCTTCGAGTGACAGTACTCCTCGAACTGCCCCCGATATTCACCTCCGTTATCTGCTCGAACCGCCTTCAGCTTCTGGCCGGTTTCTCTTTCGACTCTCGCGTGGAGCTCTTTGAAGACGTATAGCACCTGATCCTTCGTCTTCAACGGTGTGGCCCACAGCTTCCGGCTGTGGTCATCTATGAACGTCACGAAGTACTGCGATCCTGCATGTGACTTCGTGTCCACTTGACACACATCAGTATGCACCAACTCCAGTGGTGCATTACGTCTCATCGGTGGCCTTGGTTGGAAGGAGGTCCGGTTTTGCTTACCGGCTAGACAATCAGTGCACTTCTCCAAGTGCACGTTCTTCACTGGAATGAGGTTGTCATCTACAAGCCTCTTCATCCCCTTCTCGCTCATGTGACACAACCTTTTGTGCCACAGCTCACCGGCAGTGTCGGATGCCACGTTCACTTCCTCCGGACATAACCGGGCATTCATCAGGTACAACGTGTTGACCTTCCGGGCCCAAGCCACAATCAGGCTACCTTTGTTGAACTTCATAACACCGTTCCGGATGCTACCCGTGTAGCCTTCATCATCTAGCCGGCCGGCTGATATCAGGTTCAGACAAACCTCCGGAACGTGTCGGACATCCTTCAACAACAGCTTGCATCCGGTTGGTGTTGTCAACCACACATCTCCTATGCCGACAATTCGGCATGTACCTTCATTCCCCATCCGAACACAGCCGTGATCACTAGCTGAGTAGGATGAGAAGCATTTCCGGTCCGGGGTAAGGTGGAACGACGCTCCGGAGTCGACCACCCAGGTCATCTCGTCGCCGACAAGGTTTAGCTCACTCTCCTCGGTGATGAGCATCAACTCTTCTTCACTTGCCGCGATTGCCGTCGTTCCCTTCCGGTTTGGCCCCCTTCGGTCTTTACCATTCCGGTCTGATGTCCGCTTCGAATCGGTACCGTTAGTTTCCTTGTCTTTTCGGAAGTGCCGACAGTTCTTCTGGAAGTGTCCCGGCTTGCCGCAATAAAAGCAAGTAGGCCGCCCCTTGACTTTGACTGTGTCCCCGACTTTTCCCGGTGTCGCGTTGTTACGCGCGTGCGTGTAGAAGGGGCGGGACCACGGGGGTCTCGGACTAGGGAGTAGAGGAGAAGGAATAAGACACAAAATGGAAGCTTAGCTCAAGAGGAGATGAGAAAGAATAAGACAATAACATAGAATAGACGGGGCAAGATGCTCAACAAGTTAGCTTAAGGAAACATAAACGCTTTACAATGGTGGCCACCATGGCCGCACCAAACGACTATGAGAAAAACCCTAAAGGAAAACCCAAGAAGAAAACCCTAACCGAAACCCTAAAACCGAATAGGAAACCCTCGACCTAAGTGGTATGCCTCTCTCCCTCAAAATAGGCAACCCCTTCATAAGTGACCCCTCCCTTCCTTTTATAGCCCAAGGAGGGAGGGACCTTACAATGTGGGATAGAATTTCCCCACCAAACCGCACATCCATCGGTATGTGCCAAGAAAGGAGAAGAGGTGAGATTTTTCGGCCATGGTGATAAAACCGAGGTCCGTCGTGTCCTCGTTGGCCTTGCTCGGCTTCAATTTCCATTTCGAGCACGCCTGTCCCTTCCACACGAACCGTCGTAGCATCCCGTTCCACCGTATCCGTCGCACGTCCTCGAGCCGACGGCTCCAACCGATACACCACGTCCACCGTGTGTCCCTGAAACATCGACTCCATCCGAACCGCCATATTCACCGCACGCGCCTTCCTCCCCGGTCGGTCTTCCCGAACGTCATTGCCGATCCGGTCACTCTTTCTTTGTCCGCCACATAGGTCCTTCGATTAGGTCCTCGGTCACCCCGTTTGCTCGATGGATTCCGCCCCTCGCGTACTGCTTGTGTTCTATCTCCGGCTCGATCCTCTCTTCGTCTTGAACACCTCGTGCCGATTCCCTCCGTTCCGCGCTCAACTTCCGTAGGCTCTTTCCGTGTGCCCTTGTTGTCTCCCGAATATGCGCTCATTCTTTGGCCCTTAGGCGACCCCATTCCGCGTTCCTTGCCTCTCCTTTGCCTGTCGTGCTCTCTCGCCGTAGAGCGTACCATCATCCCGACCTCCGTGTCGGTGTCCCTCGAGGCTCTTGTTACTGCCTCACCTCGACTTGCGCCCTCTTGGCCCGTTTGGCCTTGCATGCCCTCCGGGAAGCCGCCACGTTTTCTCTTCCCGGTGTGTACCCCGTTGTTCTCCGCGCACCATCCTTCGCTCTCGCCACCCATCCGCCGATCCCGGCACCTTATGGCTTCGTCTCTCGCCGCGTTGTCGCGTTGTTACGCGCATGCGTGGAGAAAGGCGGGACCACGGGGGTCTTGGACTAGGGGGCGATAGAGCGTAGGAAGTCGTGCTTCACGGCTTCTGGGGCATCTCAGAAACACACCGGAAGCAACCGAAGGGAGAGAGAGCGAGAGAGAGAGAAAGCGTGCTTAACACCAACTCACGCACACACACACACACACACACGCACTCACGCACGCACCCACGCCCTCTTGTACAGGAAACGCAGGGAAAGAGGGGAGCACCCGACACCAACAAGACGCCAATATACACAGACAGACGCAAACGTATATGTATATATATATATAAGAAGAATACACTCCCGGCTTTGAGCCGGACCAAGATAGTTTACAACAGTCGTCTGCTGTCAAGTCGCCGTCGGGGAGCTCACGGGCTTGTCGCGCCGAGCGGGGTCTTGCGCAGGAGATGAGCTGAAGCAAACCTTAAGCGAACACGAAGGGAAAGAAGAAGAAGCAGAAGAAACCTAACCCTAAACCTACCGGTATACCCTCTAAATGCAAAAATGGGCAACCCTTTTTCAAAGGGCGTTCCCTCCCTTTTATAGAACAAGGAGAGGGACGCGTTACAATGTGGGACAAATCCCGACTTTCATGGGATCGTCTGTCCCGACTTGACTTCTCTTCGGCGCCATAAAGGCGCCCTCGATATTCACACCAAATGTACATGGGTGCGTACACACGCTGCACCCCGCCGATGTAGACAATGTTTCCCGGTTTTCGCCTATGGCCGAAATTCTTCACGACATCCGCCCCCACCTAACTGCACGTCCACCGGCACGTGCCAAATCTGGCTGAAGGGTGAGAGATTTCGGCCGGCGAGAAACCGGTCTCCCGTGATCCGCATCTCGACTCGCTGCCGGTTTGATCTGGCGGCTTCGAGTCTTCCTTCGCGCTCGCCTCCCCGTAGGCTCGTTCGACCCGTCGATGGGTCCTTTGCCGCGATCTCCGTAGCACGCGTTCTTCCGTTGGCCCTTGTTCGGCCGTATGAACGCCCCACTTCCCGCCGTATGCCCGATGTCCTCCGCTAGAGGAATGCCCGTGGCAGCCCGCTTGGCCTCCGTTGTCGAATTGTGATGTCCCGATGGTGTTTCGCGTCGCCTTCGTCCTTCCGCCGCCACCTTCCTTCTCCATGGTCTTACATCGCCGCGTCGGCTCGAACCGCCATGGTCTCCATAACGGTGTGGAAGATCCCTTTCTGGCCTTCTCCGCGCTCGCCTTTCCGCTCCGGCACCTCCGTGTGCCACCTACCCTCGTCTGTTGTTTGGCACTGCCCGTGTTGCACCCCTCGTCGGCCCCTTTCCGGCCTGATCGTGCATCGCTGTTCTCCCGCATACCGGTGTCCTTTGCATCCGATGAACACCCCGCAGTAGCCCGCTTGGCCCTTCCCGTTGTCGTGCTGCTGCAACAGGTCCTGAGTCCTCCGCTTGCTGTCGTCCCCTCGCCCCCACCAGCTTGTCACCCCGGCTTGCCGTGTCAATCTTCGTTACTTCGACGGAGCCACCGAGATCTACGAAGCGAGTGTGGAGGATCCTCCTCCGGGCTCTCTTGCCATCCTGACTCCGACCCTGTGCAGTCCACTAGGCACTTGTCCCTTCGTTCTCGGCACCTCCCTTGTGCCGTCTTCCGCTTCCTTCGTTCGGCCTCGCCCCCGCCGAGCGCCGTCCCGTAGTCACGCTTCGATCCGGCCCGTGATGGCCACTCGTGAGACTCTTGTTCTGTCCAAGGTGTGTCTCTCCAGCCTGACACACCTTCCCGTGTTCACCCCTATCGGCTCCTTCCGATACCTCGTGTCGTCGGGTCCCGTTCACTGCCGCCACCGTCCTTCTCCCCCGGTGTCACGTTGCCACGTTGGCCGAACTGCCGGAGTCTCCGGATCAGTGTGAGGGTCCCATAGGGCCGGACTCCGTTTCTATGCTTGCCGAAAGTCGGGTGTCTTTTGTTTGAGTCCCTCCCGGACTCTCCTCGTGCCTTCCGCGTAGCCGGGTCCCGTTTCTCCCCGCCACCAACCTTCTCTCTCGGTCTCACGTTGCCACGTTGGCCGAACTGCCGGAGTCTCTGGCTAAGTGTGGGGATCCCGTAGGACCGGACTTCCTTATGCCCATTGTCTTTGTCAACTCGCCGCCACCGTCAGTATCTTGGTCTTACATCGACCGCGTTGCCGACTGCCGAAGTCTCTAGAACCGGTGTGAAGGATCCTCCGTAGACCGCTCATTTGTAGCCCTTGCCTTCGTTACCTCGCCGCCACCGTTAGTATCTTGGTCTTACGTCGACCGCGTTGCCGACTGCCGAAGTCTCTAGAACCGGTGTGAAGGATCCTCCTTGGGCTTTCGTCGCCTTCTTGACCCTGTCCCGGGTCGTCCTTTTCCGCATGCCGAGAGGGCGGTTTACTCCGCACCCTCTCCCGTGGTATCGACGTACCGTGTCCTCGGCCTCTTCGTAGGCCTGCTCTCTTCCTCCCTCCTGGAATGGTCATCCGGGAGTCCGCTCCGCCCGGTTCTCGTCCGGGTCCGTTCGTCCTTCTCCGGATTGCCGAGTCCCGTTCTCCTGTCGCCATCGATCTCTCTTATAGGACTCACGCCGGCACTCGGGCCTGCAGCCGGATCGGTGTAAGGAATCCCATAGGACCGGCTTTCATTCTCCTTCCAAATCTCGACCTTCGCCCGGTCGGTCTTTCTCCCCATGTAAAAGAGGGCGGCTCGTCCTGCACCCCCTTCCGTATCGGCTCTTTCATTCCGAAACCGGACCCGATCGAACGATCCACGACTGGATCACGCTCCACCCGTATCGGAATGCCGATCGCCTCGCCTCGCAGCCCGTTTCCCATCCGACTTCGCTGGCATCGTGCCAGGACTCCTCGGTACCGCCATCCATCTCCTCGGTCTTACATGGGAATACGGGCCCGAATGCCGAGTTCTCTGGAATCGGGTCCGTGGGCTTTCGTCCGCTCCTTCCCCGTATCGTCTCGCCGGTGATTCTTGCCCCTCCGCCGCCGCCTTCCTCCGCTTGGGACTCACGTGGGTACTCGGGCCCGACTGCCATCGTCTTGGGAGCAAGTGTGGGAAGACACAAAGAATCACCCGTCCGTTTTACGCCCTTGGCCGTAGCCACCGACTCTTCGTGGTCGGCGGTCGTTTTCTTACCGATCGCGCAAAGCCCGTCTTGGCTCGCTTCTCCAATGACCGGGACCTCGGGCTGACACGCCCGAAACCGTTGGTCCCAACGTTTCGATTCCGCGATCGGTATCTCGGCCTCGTCCTTGGCCGTTCTATCTCCGCAAGTCGAGAGGGTGTTTTGTTCCGCACCCTCTCCCGTGGTACCGTCGTACCAATCTTCCGCCGTCGCGTGGGGCAAGTCCGTCTCCTCGGTCTCGGCTTCTGGCCTCGATCTTCCCTCTTCCTCGAGCATCGCTTTGAGAGCTGCGTACGCCTCCGCAATCCTGGCCCCAAAGCCGACCCTTGCCGACTCTCTTTGCCGTTCGGCCTCTTCCCACTGTGATGGCACGCCGTCGCGTACCTTCCTCTTAGCCTTCTTGGCTCGTTCGTTGTCTAGCCTTTGGCACACCCTTCCGACACTCGACCAGTCCTCCGTAAGCCCATTCGCTCCATCATCGTCTTCGAGCTCAATCCCGATGGCTTCCCGTTCCGCTCGGTCGATCAACCTGACGAACAAAAGGACTTTGTCCGCCCCCACACAAGTGGGAGCCGAGCAAGTCGTCGCTCGAACTCCCGGAACGCCTTCGTCGCACCCCGGTGGGTCTTTGCCGATGCTACCCACTGGTCGAAGTGGTGCCGTCCCCGGCTCTTTTGCCGTCCTCCGTATGCCTTCAGGAGCGCCTCTTTGAAGGCCTCCCATGAACCACGAGCCTCACGGAGCTCCATTACTTCCGCATGCATCCGGACAGCTACGACCCGGCAGAAGAACTCCAGCCTCAACGCCTCGTCTACGCGACGCTCTTCCATTTCCGTTGTCGAGGTATTCCTCGCGGATGCGTTGAATGAGGTGGGACCTTGGGGTCCTGTACCAAAGAGCAAGAGAGAAAGGAGAAGATGCCCGCTACGTGCGAGAGTAGATTCACAGGGACACGGCCCTTCGACACAAAGATGTGAGTAGGACAGCGCCACAGGGAGACACAAACGTATGTATGTATTAACAAAGACAAACAACAAGAACACGAAGACAACAAAACACGAAGTCGGTTACAACCGAACAGGCCGGCGAACAGATGCCGATACCTGCCCGTAAACGCACAGAGAGGAAGGAGTAGGTTGGAGGTGCTGCCGGAAGCACTCGGGCATTCCTCGGGGCAGCGCGAGCCTCCCGAAACCTGCACAAAAGGAAGCTATGGCGTTTGCAAACCAGAGAGAGAGAGAGCAGCCTTCGCACGCAAACCGACAACATTTCGTCCTCGACTCTCCGCGATCCCTTCGCCCCTCCTCGTCTCCCTCCTTTTATAGGCAAGGAAGGAGCCGTTTGCCCCTTTACTTCCTACCTACCGAACCTACCTAGGATCTCCTATGTACAACATAAGGCGCATGTGCATGAAGAGTCGGTTCCCACGCTCCGGTGCACCGATTCCACTTGTGGACGGTTTTCTTCACGACATCCGCCCCCACCTAACCGCGCATCCATCGGCATGCGCCAAATTGAGTTGGGACGGAGAAAACCGGTCCAGCCTTCATTCCCCGCCCGTCGGTTCTTCCTCGGTTTCAGATCGTTCGTCGTCGCGGTTCAGGTCAACCGGATCCGGCTCGTCGTCGTGACGCTTCTTGAACGCTTTGATCCGCTTCCCCGCTACCGGTATCGCCATTCTCGTACCGTCGAGTTCCGCTAGATGGTACGTCCCGTTGTCGTTGGCGCTTTGTACCCCGTAAGGCCCGAACCACTTTCTTGCGAACTTCCGTGTCGCTCGGTGTTGGTTGTCGAGGCTGTTGTCGTAGACTAGGACCCAGTCGCCTTCCTCGATCTTCTTCAGTTGGAGCCGGTGCGTTCGGTCGAACCGGGCTTTGTTCCTTATCCTTGCTTCCCGAAGCTTTCCCGCCGCCTGCTCCACGTCTTCCGGCCTTCGCTCGAGCTGACGTATGCGTGCCGCCAATAGTTCCTCCCGGCTCATCTCGTCTCTCCAGTCCACGGTTGCCCACGAGGAGATCGTACGTTCCATCGGCATGATCGGCTTTTGCCCAAACATGAGCTCTGCCGGCATGAATCCGGTTACCGAACTGTGCGTAGTTCGGTCCGCCCACAACGCGTAAGGCAACAACCGCGGCAAGTTCCCGACTTGACCTCCGCATGCCCGAATTAACGCCTTGACGATCGGTCCGTGTCCGCGCTCCACCTTCCCATTCGCCTCCGGATTGTATGCAGTGGTGAGCGAGAGCTTGACTCCTAGCCGGTCGAACAGCTCCTCGGCCTCTTCGGCGTTCAACTCCCCGCGATCAGCCACTATCTTCCCGACGCACCCGTACCGGCATATCACGTCCTCAATCAGGAACCAACATACGGCCGAGGTCGTTTTGTTCTGAAGGGCCCGGCCTTCTACCTGGTTCGTCAGATCTTCCCGAGCCAGGACTAGATACCACATCTGTCCTACTCCCATCGACATCGTCACCAGGTCTACCATCCATTTGAAGTGGATGGTCGGAGGGTACGTAGGGTGAAGCAAAATTTCATGCCTATCGTACAAGGTTTCTTCGGTTTCGGTTCTATCGTACAGCTGTGGGGTCTTTCCCGAGTGTCCGGACTGTCTCGGCCCCACGCCTTGGCAGCCCTCTCTAAAAATCCTCCCGGTTCTCGCCACCGAGGGATTCACGGTTCCGTTTGTGGTTTGGTCGCACCGTCAGAAATTGGACCGAATGGCGCCCGTCCTGGCTTTTGACCCTCGCGTAGGCTGAACCGTTGTCCAGCACTTTGGTCTCCATCCGCGCCGCTGTGATGTATGGTTCCCCTAATATGACCGGGTGCGAGGACGTCTCCTGTACGAAGAAGTGCTGGTCAATCTCGACGTCGCCGATCTTGACTAGCACGTTCGGGCAGGCCCCATGCAGTTCCTCGGTGGCGCGCGTCGCCGCCCGTATCTTCCACCCGTGCTTGGTGTTGATCGGCCACTTCCCCTTCTTATAGAAGTCCATGGACATCAGGTTTATTTCCGAACTGTGGTCCACCAACGCCACCACCGGTTCCCGAACATCTCCGATCTTTACCGGGGTCTCCGTGGTCGCTCGGGCCCAGTGTGGCCTCGAATAGTGGCTCTCCGCCCACTCATCTGCCAGCGCCGAGTCGTCGATGTGCGTCGTCCGCACCTCTACAGGTCTGTCCGGATTCGTCTCCGTCGACAGCCTCTTCCGTTTCACCAAGTCTACAATGGAGTCGTGGAACTCCTTCTTGGCGATCCCTAACACCTCTCGCAATGACAGCTCCACTTTGCTGTCGAGGACCTTTCGTAGGTCCGTAGTCCTTTCTATTTCCGTCCCCAGTCGGTATCCGCCCTTCCTGGGGTTATCTTGCGCGTTGGGCCCACCGGCTTCGTTCCGTTGTTGCCCGAATCGGGTCTCGTATCGTTGCGAGGGCCCGGCCGCTCCGGCTTTCCCCACCCGTTTGTCTTCAACCAGAGCCTCGTAGTTTCGGCAGGCGGCTTCTACAAAGCCCGTCTTTTCCTCGACCGGATCCGGTTATTTCCCGGACCCGTCTCTCAGCGTGGTCCGTTTCATCTTTCCTTAGCCGTGCGCCGGCAAGACCTTCCAGCATTGCCGACCAGAATCCATCTTTGCCCTCCTTTCGGGCCTCGCTGCCCCCGACCCGAATGTCGGCCGACGCCGAGTAGTGGATGGCCTCCACGTGTTGGGCCGATGTCTCTTCCATCAGTCTCTTCATTCCTCCTCGCCCGTCGTGTCGGTTCAGGGCCCTCCTGGTGTTGCCGGCGTGCACCCGGCCTTCCCACAGGTACACCACCCGGTTCCTCAGCGCTTCTGCGAAATCGCCGCAGTCCTTCCGGATGTGGCCGACCTCGTCGCACCACATGCACCTATTCGCTGCTGCCGGCCGTTGGTCACGAGCCGGTTCACCGCCTTCCCTTCAAGTCTGGGCGATCTGGAGGTCCTTTATCGCCCACGTCAACTCCTCCAGCGCTGCTCCTCCGGACGAGCCACTGACCATGCCGGTCGAAGCCAGGCCAGTTTCGAGCCATTCCCGGGTTTCTTCCTTGCTGTGACAGACCCCGGTTCAAGCCTCCTTGCTGTGACAGACCCCGCACCGGCCGCCCCGTTATCAACCCATTCTCGCCGTTTGTCGAAACGGCCACAGACTCTCTTAACCGCTGCCCAGTCGGATGTCAGCCCGTCTTCGGTTTCCAGCAAGGAGCCGACTTGATCCTGGTCCCGCTTGTCTACCGTCTTGACGAACAGTAGGACCCGGCTCGTATCTAGAATGGTTCGGTCAAGCGCCGAAAGGCGCGCAAAGCGTTCTTCGAACCTCCGGAGGAGTGCCGACGCGTTTCTTCCCTTGCCGGGGGACTCCACCCATTCCATGAAGTCTCGTTTCGAAAGCCGGAGCGCGTCGTCCAGCCCGTATTTTTCCAGGAGTCGGCCTTCGAACTCCTCCCAGGTACGGCTCTCCGCCCGCATCTTGAGCACCTCCGCATGGATGCTCGGCATCGCCACTCAAGGAAACCCGGCAAGACGCCTCTCTTCCGGAATGTCCCGCATCAGCATTTCTGCCCCGTAGGACGCCAAATACTTCGTGGCATCCTTTCCGCTAAACCGGCCGATCGTACCGACGACCGCCTCAATGGCTCTGTCGAGGGCGCCGGAGCCCTCGCGTGCGCTCAGTATCCGATCCACGGCCGAAGCCATGGCCTCTGCAAGATCCGACCCTTTCATCTTCTGCTCTTCTGCCGCCTCTTTCACGTTGGGTTCACCAAGATGTCGAGGTATTCCTCGCGGATGCGTGGAATGAGGCGGGACCTCGGGGGTCCTGTACCAAAGAGCAAGAGAGAAAGGAGAAGATGCCCGCTACGTGCGAGAGTAGATTCACAGGGACATGGCCCTTCGACACAAAGACTCGAGTAGGACAGCGCCACAGGGAGACACAAACGTATGTATGTATTAACAAACACAAACAACAAGAACACGAAGACAACAAAACACGAAGTCGGTTACAACCGAACAGGCCGGCGAACAGATGCCGATACCTGCCCGTCCACGCCCTCCTTCGTCATCTCGGCATTGTATGCTTCTAAGAATCTCGTGACATTGTCCTCATTGAACTGGCCGACTCGATCGACCACCCTTTCGACAGCTTGTTGAGCCGCATCTTGCTTCACCATCTTCCGTCCGGCTTCCATCACGATCTTTGCCATCATCTCCTCGAAGTCGACAACTTCTTCTATCTCCATGCTCCCTTGCCGCCTTTCACGTCGGGTTCACCAAAGATGTCGCGTTGTTACGCGCGTGCGTGTAGAAGGGGCGGGACCACGGGGGTCTCAGACTAGGGAGTAGAGGAGAAGGAATAAGACACAAAATGGAAGCTTAGCTCAAGAGGAGATGAGAAAGAATAAGACAATAACATAGAATAGATGGGGCAAGATGCTCAACAAGTTAGCTTAAAGAAACATAAATGCTTTACAATGGTGGCCGCCATGGCCGCACCAAACGACTATGAGAAAAACCCTAAAGAAAAACCCAAGAAGAAAACCCTAACCGAAACCCTAAAACCGAATAGGAAACCCTCGACCTAAGTGGTATGCCTCTCTCCCTCAAAATAGGCAACCCCTTCATAAGTGACCCCTCCCTTCCTTTTATAGCCCAAGGAGGGAGGGACCTTACAATGTGGGATAGAATTTCCCCTCTTATTTCTATACACCATTTCCTAGTGCACATGTGCATATGGTGCACACCACCGATTTGCCTATTCCACCCCGGTTTCCGCCTATGGACGAAAATCTTCACGACAACGTTGAAGACGAAGGATCAAGTGTTATCCGTCTTCAAGGAGCTTCACGCGAGAGTGGAAAGAGAAACCGGCAAGAAGCTGAAAGCGGTTCGAGCAGATAACAGAGGAGAATATTGGGGGTAGTTCGAGGAGTACTGCCGGTTGAAGGGAATCCGTCTCAAGTTTACTATGCCGAAGACGCCGGAACTAAACAGGTTTGTTGAAACGATGAATTGGACCATAATGGAGAGAGTTCGGAGCATGCTCGCACATGCCAAGTTACCCAAGACGTTTTGGGTTGAGGCGCCGACGACGGCAACCTATGTGATAAACATATCACCCTCAGTACCCTTGGATGGAGACTCACCACAGAAAGTATGGACCGGTAAGGATGTGTCTTACCAGCATCTGAAGGTGTTCGGGTGTCTCGCATACGTGCATGTAGCAAAGGACAAGAGAGCAAAGCTGGATCCGAAATCCCGGCCTTGCGTATTCCTTGGATACGGCGATGATGAGTTCGGTTACCAGGTATGGGATTTGGTTGACAGAAAGGTGTTCCGGAGTCTGGACATAGTCTTCATGGAAGACTGGACCATTGCCAACTGGGAGTCGGAGAAGAAGGTAACGAACTTTAGATCATCCATTGAAAACCAGCTTGAGGACAAAAGGATATACCTTGTTGAAAATCGGATGTTAGCCGGAAATCACATGACACTCGACGAACCGGCCGGATTCGGACAAGAAACCAAACCGACCGAAGAAGAAGAAGAAGAAGAAGAAGACATTGGAACCAGACAAGATCCCGAATCGGATTCGGATTCGGAACATATGAAGGAACCGGTTGTCATGAACATTGAGTCGAATTCAAGCCTTAGGTCCTTATATATATATATTTCTCCTAGAAAGACTTTAGACTTTAAACCTTTGTATAAAGAGTGGAATGTAAGACTCAATATGTAAGACTTAGTATGTAAGACTTGGCATGCAAGAATCAATATGCTTAATATTATAGTATGTATGACTTGGTTGAGCATGCTTATCATGCATCACTGTATGTATAAAAAGGGTTGATCTCCATTGTTATCATCAAGGAGATCAACACCAGTCATGGAATAGATATTCATACTCATTGTCATCAACTTATACATCTCTCTATCTCATCAACTTACCCATCTCTTTGTTTTCCAATTGTTCATCCGTGACAGATTGATCTCCTTCCTTCTTTTTGTCTTCTTTCTCAATAGACTATCATGTCAGAATCATCTAGCAACCTTGAGCAAATTTTGGCGGTGCTGCATCAACTCCAACATGAGAATGCGAGCTTACGAAACTCTGTTCAAGAACTTCTAGCAGCAACAACGGTTATACCTAATGTCTGCTTGCCAGAGAAATTAAGAGGCTTCATCAACCAAATCCGCCTTATTATTCATCTTCAGCCCCACTGATATTCTGATGACTTTCGACAAGTTGGGCTGATCGGCACGTTGCTGACACGACAAGCGCAAGCCTGGTTTGCCCCTCTGGTAGAGACTTCTTCGCCTCTCTTGAATGACTTCCAAGCATTTCTTACCGAATTTGCAGCAACTTTCGGGGAGACTGACAAACGACGAGCCGCGCTCAACAAACTATATGCGTTACAACAAGGAGAATGTGCAGCATCAATCTATGCATCTGAATTTCATCAGCTTGTGTGTGATGTGGAATGGGATGAACAAGCCCTACTGGATCAATTCCATCGAGGATTACGAGGTGAGATAAAAAATATTTTCCTTAACTTTCCTAAGCCCACATCTTTGAATGAGGCTATTTCCCAAGCTGTGCGCTGCGATAATCATCTCGTTGAGTTTCGACAAGAGGTATGTCCTCCTCGGATCCATCCACCTTGGCCAGCTGCTTCATCTTCATCGTCAACTCCCGCCATAGATTCTAACTCCCCAATGGAGATCAATCAAATTCGCTATCGACCACTGACTAACGTGCAACGACAACATCGACGAGCTAACAATTTATGTCTCTATTGTGGCGACCCTAGCCATTTGATCCGTTCTTGCCCAAAAAGGGGACCTCATCGAACACCACATCGTGTGGATGGGGTTAACATTTTCTACCAACAAGAAAACTCCAACAACTTACCCATCTCTTTGTCTTCCAATTGTTCATCCGTGACACTGATAGTCAGAAACTAAGGACGGAGATATCCTCTCTGGGAGAGAAGAGCCCCCCTAAGATTTCCAGATGCAGAGCATGTGTTGCTAACCGATGAGGGGGAGCCGGAAAGCTTTGAAGAAGCAAGGGGAGACACCCACAACCGCAATTGGTTGAGTGCCATGCAGGATGAAATGGATTCCCTGCATGAGAACCACACATACGAATTGGTGGAGTTGCTGAAAGGAAAGAGGGCACTCCGGAACAAGTGGGTGTACAAGTTGAAACCAGGAGACGCCGGAAATCCACCAAGGTATAAGGCCCGAATCGTGGTGAAGGGTTTCCAACAGAAGAAAGGAGTGAACTTCGATGAGATCTTTGCCCCGGTAGTAAAGATGACATCCATCGGATGGTATTGGGCATAGCGGCAAGAATGGACCTCGAGGTAGAGCAACTAGACGTGAAGAAAACATTCCTCCATGGTGACCTCGAAGAGGAGATCTACATGCCTCAACCGGAAGGATTTGAGAAGAAAGGGAAGGAGCACCTAGTGTGCAGGCTGAAGAAGAGCTTATACGAACTGAAGCAAGCTCCCCGGCAAAGGTACCGGAAGTTCGACTCCTTCATGACCGACCAAGGGTACCACAAGACGCAGGCCGATCACTGTGTGTTTATGAAGAAATTTGATGGAGAAGATTTCCTGATACTCCTCCTGTATGTGGATGATATGCTGATCGTCGAACGAGATCAAGGCAAGATTTGGACGTTGTCATGAAGAATTTCGTTTAGAGGCGGAAACCGAGAAATATTGGCTACATCGGCGGGGTGCACCATGTGCACTCACCCTCATGTAATTGTGTGAATAATAGGAGTCAAGTCGGGACGAAGAATCCCATGTAGATCGGGATTTATCCCACATTGTAACGCATCCCTCTCCTTGTTCTATAAAAGGAAGGGATGGTCCCTTGTAGAGGGGTTGCCCATTTTGTGTTAGAGGGTATACCGTTAGATTTAGGGTTAGCTCTTCTACTTCTTCTTCCTCTTCTTCGCGGTGTGGGTGGACTGTGGAAAGTTGTTTTTGCTCGGTCTCCTGTGCAAGACCCCGCTCTGCATGACGAGCCCGAGAGATCCCCGGATGGCGGCTTGACTACAGAATGCTGTTGTAACCTACCCTAGCTTGGTCCGGCTCGAAGCCGAGGTTGTATTCTTTCCCTTGTAATACATACTTTTGCGTCTGTCTGTGTATATTCGTGTCTTTGTTGGTGTCGGGTGCTTCCCCTTTCCTGTGTTCCTCCACATAAGGGCGTGAGTCGGGTCGGCGTGTGTGTGTGTGTGTGTGTGTGTGTGTGTGTGTGTGTGTGTGCGTGCGTGAGTCGGTGTGAAGCGCGCGCTCCCTCTCTGTCTCCCTCTCTTTCTCTCTCTCGTTCGGTTGCTTCTGGTGTGCTCCTGGGGTGCCCTAGAAAGGGTGAAGCACGACTTCCTGCGCTCCGTCACTCCTTAGTCCAGGAACCCCGTGGTCCCGCCTTTCTACAAGCACGCGCGTAACAACGCGACATATTTTGGTGAACCCGACGTGAAGGGTGGCAAGGGAGGATGGGATCGGAAGACGACGACCTCGCGGAGATGGTGGCCGAAGTGGTGTTGGAGTCGACACGAGTGGTGATGAGGCGAAAAGCAGGGCAACAAGCGGTTGAGCGAGTGGTCGAAAGAGTCGGTCGTTTCAACGGGGACAAAGTCCCATCTTACTTGGAAGCCTACAACGCGGAAATGGAGGAGCGAGACGTGGACGAAGCGTTGAGGCTTGAGTTCTTTTGTCAGGTTGTCGCCGTCCGTATGCACGCGGAAGTGCAGGAGCTCCGAGAAGCTTATAGTTCGTGGGAGGCCTTTGAAGAGGCGCTCCTTCTGGCATATGGAGGACGGCGGAAGAGTCGCGGACGACACGACTTCGACCAGTGGGTAGCATTAGCAAAAACCCACCGGGGCGCAACGAAGGCGTTCCGAGAGTTTGAGCGATGGCTTGCTTGGCTTCCGGAGCGGGAACAAGGTTTGGTGGGGGCGAACAAAATCCTATTGTTCGTCAGGTCGATCGACCGAGCGGAACGGGAGGCCATCGGGATTGAGGTCGAAGACGACGACGGAGCGAATGGGCTTACGGAAGACTGGTCGAAGGTCGGAAGGGTGTGCCAACGGCTAGATAACGAGCGAGCTGAGAAGGCTAAGAGGAAGGGGCGCGACGACGTGCCATCACAACGGGAAGAGGCCGAACGGCAAAGAGAGTCGGCAAGGCTCGGCGTTGGGGTCAGGATTGCGGAGGCGTACACAGCTCTCGAGACGATGGCAGTCTGGCCTGAGTGCCCACGTGAGTCCGAAGAGGAGGAAGGCGGCGGCGAGAGACCAAGAATCACCGGCGAGACGATACAGGGAAGGAGCGGACGAAAGCCCACGCACCCGATTCCGGAGAACTCGGCATTCGGGCCCGTATGCCCATGTAAGACCGAGGAGATGGATGGCGGTACCGAGGAGTCCTGGCACGATGCCAGCGAAGATGGATGGGAGATGGCCAGTGAAAAGGGCGACGAAGAGACCAAGGGACGACTCGATCGGGACCCGAACCGCGCGATACTCCGATACGGGTGGAGTCTGATCCGGTCGTGGATTGTTCGATCGGGGCCGGATTCGGCATAAAGGTGCCGATACGGGAGAGGGTGCGGGACGAGACGCCCTCTTTTACATGGGGAGAAAGACCGACCGGGCGAAGGTCGGGAATGGAAGGAGGGTGATCAGAGGTTCGGAACGATGTCGTGAAGAAAACCGTCCACAAGCGGAATTGGTGCACCGGAGCGTAGGAACCGGCTCTTCATGCACGTGCGCCTTATGTTGTACATAGGAGATCCTAGGCAGGTAGATTCGGTAGGTAGGAAGTAAAGGGGAAACGGCTCCTTCCTTGCCTATTAAAGGAGGGAGACGAGGAGGGGCGAAGGGGAGGGCGGAATTAGAGAGGACGAAGTGCTGTCGGATTGCGGGCCGAAGGCTTCTCTCTCTTCCATTCTCTGTAGTTCCTTTCTGTGCAGGTTTCAGGAGGCTCGCGCTGCTCTGAGGAATGCCCGAGTGCTTCCGGCAGCACCTCCAACCTACTTCTTCCTTTCTGTGCGTTTACGAACAGGCATCGGCATCTGTTCGCCAGCCTGTTCGGTTGTAACCGATTTCGTGCTTCTTGTTGTTGTCTTTGTTAATACATACATACATTCGTGTCTCTCTGTGTCGCCGTCCCACTCGCGTCTTTGTGTCGAAGGGCCGTGTCCCTGTGAATCTACGCTCGCACGTAGTGGGTCTCTTCTCCTTTTCTCTCTAGCTCTTCGGTACAAGACCCCCGAGGTCCCGCCTCATTCCACGCATCCGCGAGGAATACCTCGACATCTTTGGTGAACCCGACGTGAAGGAGGCGGCAGAAGAGCAGAAGATGAAGGGGTCGGATCTTGCAGAGGCAATGGCTTCGGCCGTGGATCGGATATTGAGTGCACGCGAGGGCACCGGCGCCCTCGACAGAGCCATTGAGGCGGTCGTCGGTACGATCGGCCGGTTCAGCGGAAAGGATACCACGAAGTATTTGGCGTCCTACGGGGCCGAAATGCTGATGCAGGACATTCCGGAACAGAGGCGTCTTGCCGGGTTCCCTCGAGTGGCGATGCCGAGCATTCATGCGGAGGTGCTCGAGGTACGGGCGGAGAGCCGTACCTGGGAGGAGTTCGAAGGCCGACTCCTAGAGAAATACGGGCTGGACGACGCGCTCCGGCTTTCGAAACGGGACTTCATGGAATGGGTGGAGTCCCCCGGCAAGGGAAGAAACACGTCGGCACTCCTCCGGGAGTTCGAAGAACGCTTTGCGCGCCTTTCGGTGCTTGACCGAACCATTCTGGATACGAGCCGGGTCCTACTGTTCGTCAAGTCGGTGGACGAGCGGGACCGGGATCAAGTCGGCTCCTTGCTGGAAACCGAAGACGAGCTGACGACCGACTGGGCTGCGGTTAAGATAGTCTGTGGCCGTTTCGACAAACGGCGAGAATGGGCTGACAACGGGGCGGCCGGTGCGGGCTCTGTCACAGCAAGGAGGATTGAACCAGCACCACAAGGGCGAAGGGCGGAGACCCGGGAATGGCCCGAAACCGGTTCGGCTTCGACCGGCATGGTCAATGACTCGTCCGGAGGAGCAGCGCTGGAGGAGTTGACACGGGCGATAAAGGATCTCCAGATCGCCCAGACTCAAAGGGAAGGCGGCGAACCGGCTCGTGACCGACGGACGGCAGCGGGGAACAGGTGCATATGGTGCGACGAGGTCGGCCACATTCGGAAGGACTGCGGCGATTTCGCAGAGGCGTTGAGGAACCGGGTGGTGTACCTGTGGGAAGGCCGGGTGCATGCCGGCGACACCTGGAGGGCCCTGAACCGAAAGGACGGGCGAGGAGGTATGAAGAGACTGATGGAAGAGGCAGCGGCCCGACACGTGGAGGCCATCCACTACTCGGCGTCGGCCGGCATCCGGGTCGGGGGCAGCGAGGCCCGAAAGGACAGCGAAGACGGATTCTGGTCGGCAATGCTGGAAGGCCTCGCCGGTGCACGGTTGAGGAAAGACGAAGCGGACCGCGCCGAGAGACGGGTCCGGGAAGTAACCGGGCGGAGCGACCCGGTCGAGGAGAAGACGGGCTTCGTAGAAGCTGCCTGCCGGAACTACGAGGCTCTGGTAGAAGACAAACGAGTGGGGAAAGCCGGATCGGCCGGGCCCTCACAACGGTACGAGACCCGATTCGGGCAACGACGGAACGATGCCAGTGGGTCTAGCTCGCAAGATAACCCCAAGAAGGGCGGATACCGACTGGGGACGGAAATAGAAAGGACCACGGACCTACGAAAGGTCCTAGAAGAACGGATCCTCGACAGCAAAGTGGAGTTGTCATTGCGGGAGGTGCTGGGGATCGCCAAGAAGGAGTTCCACGACTCCATTGTAGACTTGGTGAAACGGAAGAGGCTGTCAACGGAGACGGAATTGGAAAGACCGGTGGAGGTGCGGACGACGCACATCGACGACTTGGCGCTGGAAGACGAGTGGGCGGAGAGCCACTATTCGAGGCCACACTGGGCCCGAGCGACCACGGAGACCCCGGTGAAGATCGGAGATGTTCAGGAACCGATGGTGGCATTGGTGGACCACGGTTCGGAAATAAACCTGATGTCCATGGACTTCTATAAGAAGGGAAAGTGGCCGATCAACACCAAGCACGGGTGGAAGATACGGGCGGCGACGCGCGCCACCGAGGAACTGCATGGGGCCTGCCCGAACGTGCGAATCAAGATCGGCGACGTCGAGATTGACCAGCACTTCTTCGTAAAGGAGACGTCCTCGCACCCGGTCATATTAGGGGAACCATACATCACGGCGGCGCGGATGGAGACCAAAGTGCTGGACAACGGTTCAGCCTACGCGAGGGTCAAAAGCCAGGACGAGCGCCATTCGGTCCAATTTCTGACGGTGCGGCCGAACCACGAGCGAAACCGCGAATCCCTCGGTGGCGGGAACCGAGAGGATTTTTTGAGAGGGCTGCCAAGGCGTGGGGCCGAGACAGTCCGGACACTCGGGAAAGATCCCACAGTTGTACGATAGAACCGAAACCGAAGAAACCCTGTACGATAAGTAAAAGATTTTGCTTCTCCGGCAACGGAGGGTGTATGTTAGTCGGCATCATTGGCCGAGAAAAGGCAAGGGCGGAAGTGCAACTTTGAGCGTGCGGAGTTCTCGGCCCGGACGAGCAAATCAGCGGAGCCGTGGAGGCGGTCTCCTTCGACGACACCTTGGGGATGCTGAGGAAAGTAGCCGGAGAAGACCTTAACGAAGACCAGACGATACCGGTATGTTCCGAAGAGATGTACGAAGTCATCGCGAACTTCAGTCAGGGGCTCGGGTCGGATCGGATGGCCCGAGTTAGCACGAAGTACAAGACTGTGGACCGGAAGGTAAGGCCGGTCGCGGCACCCTTACTGGAGGGCAGCGAGTCCCGAATCAGAGGGGTTGCGTCGAACCCCAGTTTACGAGATCCGGCCTGCATAGGACACACCTTCACTGACGGGACGCTCCGGGAGCTCAGGATCGGTGGGGGCGGGTTCCTATTGCCGGCGGAGGAAGACCGGTTTCGGAGAATGCTCGGAAGGCACGGAAAGGCCTTCGCATTCTCACCGGAAGAGATCGGGTGCATAGACCCGACGATTGTGGAGCCGATGGTGATATTCACGGTACCGCATGTGCCATGGAATCTCAAGCCGATTCCGGTACCGAGAGCTCACATCCCAAAGTTGATGGAGCTATTGAGGTAGAAAGAAGATATGGGCATTCTCGAACCGTCGAGTGCCCCATACTCGAACCGATGGTTTACCGTACCGAAGAAAAACGGAACGATGCGCTTCATTCAAGACCTGTAGCCGGTCAACAGAGTGACCATTCGGAACGCAGGAATCGGACCGACCATAGATGAGTTCGCGGAGGCTTTCGCCAGAAGGTCGATTTACTCGGTCGGTGATCTATACTCGGGGTACGACCAGTTCCAGCTAGCCGTTGAGAGCAAAGACATTACGACGATGCGAACTCCCCTCGGCCTAGTGCGAATGTGTACCCTGCCACAAGGAGGGACCAACTCGGTGGCCGACATGGTGAATGCAATGAACAAGGTACTGAGGGATTGCATCCCGGACATCACCATGCCGTTTCTAGACGACATCCCAATCAAGGGGTGCCCGGTGGAAGAGAAGGACGCAACACTCGGACTGGACGGATGCCGGCGATTCGTGGCAACACACATCGACGACTGCGAGAAGGTGCTACAAAGGCTAGAGGATGCGAGGCTCACCTTCTCCGGGGAGAAATCGGCATTTGGGCAATCAGAAATTCTGGTGGTCGGACACCTATGTGGACCATATGGCCGGAAGCCGTCTCTGGCAAAGGTAGAAGCCATCTCCGCGATGAAAACCGACTATAGCTCGGTTACGGACGTTCAGAGGTTCCTGGGGGCGTGCGCGTTCTACCACATATGGATCCCACATTACGCCCACGTTACGGAGCTGCTATATGGGTTGCTGAAGAAGGGGCGAAGATTCGAGTGGCGAGACGAGCACACGGAGTCGGTCCGGAAGCTGAAGGAAGCTCTTGCGGCAGCTCCGGCGCTCCGGAAGGCTGTCTACGAGAAGGGTTCCCTGGTATACATAACGGTGGATACGAGCCCGACCGGGATCGGATGGGTCGTCAACCAAGAAGACAAGGACGGCATTCGGTTCCCGATCCGATTCGGCACGAAGGTCCTCAGTGAGCGACAGCGAGGGTACGCCCAGGTTAAACGCGAACTCTGGGGTATCGTTCGGCAGTAAAGGCCGACAAAGACTACCTGATCGGGACAGAAGTGGTTATCGAGACGGATTGCCTGCCAATTCTCGGCATGGTTTTCGGATGCGCGACGCCGGACCTGGCGATGCTCAGGTGGATAGCGTACATCAAGTCCCTGGACCCGAAAATACGGCACATTTCCGGAAAGGACAACGCCATGGCCGACATGCTTTCGAGGGCGAGGATTGATGACGAGGGCGGCATGGTTTCGGAGGACGAAGAAGTCGGCGTGGACTTCTTCGAGGCGGCGTACGTGACGAGATGGGACGAGCACTCTGGCACTTAACGACTTCGACGAGAGCAAGTACGACGGCGAGTGGCTCCAGATCAGTGGATTTTTTAGGACAATGACGTCGGATGCGTCATGGACGAGGGACGAAGTCAACCGGATCCGGAAGAAAGCATACCGATTCTTTCTCCGGGACGGATACTTATGGAAGCACCCGAAGAAGAGGAACGGCGTCCCGCTCCGGGTGGTGGCGATGAAGGAAGAACAGGAGGAGCTGCTGACGGCCTACCACGACAGCCCTTGGGCTGGACACCGTGGAACGTGGTCCACGTTCGAGAAGATAAAGGGGAAGTACTGGTGGTCGGGACTGTACTGGGATGTGCATTGGTTCTTGACGACTTGCGAGAGCTGTCAGATGCACTCTGTAGTCCGACATCGGGACGAGCTTCAGCCTACGTACCCTCCGACCATCCACTTGAAATGGATGGTAGACCTGGTGACGATGCCGATGGGAGTAGGACAGATGCGGTATCTAGTCCTGGCTCGGGAAGATCTGACGAACCAGGTGGAAGGCCGAGCCCTTCAGAACAAAACGACCGCGGCCGTATGTCGGTTCCTGATCGAGGACGTGATATGCCGGTACGGGTGCGTCGGGAAGATCGTGGCTGATCGCGGGGAGTTGGATGCCGAAGAGGCTGAGGAGCTGTTCGACCGGCTAGGAGTCAAGCTCTCGCTTACCACTGCGTACAATCCAGAGGCGAAGGGGAAGGTGGAGCGCGGACACGGACCGATCGTCAAGGCGTTAGTTCGGGCATGCGGAGGTCAAGTCGGGAACTGGCCGCGGCTGTTGCCTTACGCGTTGTGGGCGGACCGAACTACGCACAGTTCGGTAACCGGATTCATGCCGGCAGAGCTCATATTTGGGCAAAAGCCGATCATGCCGATGGAACGTACGATCTCCTCGTGGGCAACCGTGGACTGGAGAGACGAGATGAGCCGGGAGGAACTATTGGCGGCACGCATACGTCAGCTCGAGCGAAGGCCGGAAGACGTGGAGCAGGCTGCGGGAAAGCTTCGGGAAGCAAGGATAAGGAACAAAGCCCGGTTCGACCGAACGCACCGGCTCCAACCGAAGAAGATCGAGGAAGGCGACTGGGTGCTAGTCTACGACAGCAGCCTCGACAACCAACACCGAGCGACACGGAAGTTCGCAAGAAGGTGGTTCGGGCCTTACGTGGTACAAAGCGCCAACGACAACGGGACATACCATCTAGCGGAACTCGACGGCACGAGAGTGGCGATACCGGTAGCTGGGAAGCGGATCAAAGCGTTCAAGAAGCGTCACGACGACGAGCCGGATCCGGATAACCTGGACCGGGACGACGAACGATCCGAAACTGAGGAAGAACCGACGGGCGGGGAATGAAGGTTGGACCGGTTTTCTCCGTCCCAACTCAACTTGGCGCATGCCTGTGGATGCGCGGTTAGGTGGGGGCGGATGTCGTGAAGAAAACCGTCCACAAGCGGAATCGGTGCACCGGAGCGTAGGAACCGGCTCTTCATGCACGTGCGCCTTATGTTGTACATAGGAGATCCTAGGCAGGTAGATTCGGTAGGTAGGAAGTAAAGGGGAAACGGCTACTTCCTTGCCTATAAAAGGAGGGAGACGAGGAGGGGCGAAGGGGAGGGCGGAATTAGAGAGGACGAAGTGCTGTCGGATTGCGGGCCAAAGGCTTCTCTCTCTTCCATTCTCTATAGTTCCTTTCTGTGCAGGTTTCGGGAGGCTCGCGCTGCTCTTAGGAATGCCCAAGTGCTTCCGACAGCACCTCCAACCTACTTCTTCCTTTCTGTGCGTTTACGAACAGGCATCGGCATCTGTTCGCCGGCCTGTTCGGTTGTAACCGATTTCGTGCTTCTTGTTGTTGTCTTTGTTAATACATACATACATTCGTGTCTCTCTATGTCGCCGTCCCACTCGCGTCTTTGTGTCGAAGGGCCGTGTCCCTGTGAATCTACACTCGCACGTAGTGGGCCTCTTCTCCTTTTCTCTCTTGCTCTTCGGTACAAGACCCCCGAGGTCCCGCCTCATTCCACGCATCCACGAGGAATACCTCGACAACGAGTCTGGCAAGGTCGGCATCGAAGCCGAAACTCCGAACATTGGAGAATCAAGCTTAGGCGGGGCTTGATTGATCATAGAGCGGATGCTATCCACCGACACCACTAAAAGGGGCGGTGGCCAGGACGAGTTGCCGAAAGACGTTGCGAAATCGGTTACGCCACATCCTATCCGGTGACTTCGGCTGTTCGGTCGACGGGGCAACATAAGACCGAAAGAGATGGAAGATCCAGGCGGGAACGCAGCAAGGAGAGCGACGACGAGTTCAGGAGAAGTACAGGAGAATGAAGGCCGGTCCTATGGAGTTCCTTACACCGATCCAGCTGTCGGCCGAGTGCTAGCGTGAGTCCTATAGGAGAGATCAGTGGCGACAAGAGAACGGGACCCGAAAATCCAGAGAATGATGGACGGACCCGGACGAGAACCAGGCGGAGCGGACTTCCGAGAAACCATTCCGGGAGGGAGAAAGAGAGCAGGCCTACGAAGAGGCCGGGAACACGGTACGTCGGTACCACAGGTGAGGGTGTGGAGCGAGCCACCCTCTCGACTTGCGAAAGAAGGAAGACCGAGGATAAGGGTCAAAAATACAACGAGCCCGAGGAGGATCCTTCACACCGGATCCGGAGACTCCGACGGTCGGCCCGAGAGCCGGCGTGAGATCTAGAGTGACGATCGGTGGCGGCGAGGGGACGAAGGCAAAGACCGCGGATGGGCAGTCCCACGAAGATCCTCACACCGATCCGGCGGTCGACCCGAGTGCCGACGTGAGTCCTATAGGAGAGATCGGTGGCGGCAGGTGAACGTGATCGGACGACGGAAGCAGAGAAAGAAGGTATCAGGCCGGTCCTATGAGATCTTCAGACCAGTTCTGGAGACCCCGGTTGTTCGTCCAACGTGGCAACGTAAGACCGAGGGAGAAGGAAGGTGGCAGCAAGGCACGGGACCCAGCATCGACAAAGGTCGGTAAGACGGGGATAGACGAAGTGCGAAACCCTTACAGGCCGGTTACGGAAGGAGCCCGTAGGGGCAAACACGTGGAGGTGTGTCGGGCCGGAAAGGCACACTTGGGACGGAACAAGAGTCTCGCAAGTGGCCATCGTGGGCCAGATCGAGGCATGACTACGGGACGGTGTTCGGCACGGGCGGTGCCGAACAAAGGAAGCGGAAGACAGCACAAGGGAGGTGCTGGGAACGAGGTGACGGGTACATAGTGGACTGCACAAGGTCGGAGTCAGGGGATGGCAATAGAGGCCGGAAGAGGATCCTCCACACTCGCTTCGTAAATCTCGGTAGCTCCGTCGAAATAGCGAAGACTGACACGGCAAGCCCAGGTGACACACTGGTGGGGGCAAGGGGACGACATCAAGCGGAAGACTCAGGGCCTGTTGCAGCAACACGAAAATGGGAAGGGCCAAGTGTTGTCCAGAGGATAGAAATGTAAAATTAGGAAATTAGCAAACGCCGAGTCCGAGTATCACGGGCCACCAATGGCTCGGTTGTGTGTTAGGGGAAAAGTTATTTAAACGAGGAGCAGTACCTCAGAGGAGAGAGAAGAAATATAGGCGGAAGCACTAGCTTAGTCATTCGTAATTAGATAGACTCGTAAGGTCACCGGCCATAGGCCGTGTTCTGTAATCCTTTTCTGCCATAGTAATATATCTTAATTGTGCCTATTTTGTTGCATGAGTCTGTGCTTTGATCCATACCTATGAGTTTCACGCCGCCACCTCTATCAAAACCTCGCTAGTGTTTTCTCTCTGAGCCCTGTATCTCTCTCGACGCCTCTGTTACGAGCCTTCACGTACCACGCCCTTGAAGACCGATAGACGCAGATCTATCGAAGGTGTTCACCCAAAGGAACGGGTAACACCAAGCGGGCTACTACGGAGTGTTCCTCGGATGCGGAGGACACTGGTATGCGGATGAGCGGCGATGCACGATCTGGCAGAGAAAGGGGCCGACAAGGCGTGCAATGAACCGAAGTACGGCACAAGTAGTGCCAAACTACGGACGAGGGTATGCGGCACACGGAGGTGCTGGAGCGTAAAAGCGAGCGCGAAGATGGGTTGCACGGTTCGGCGGTAGCGCGTAGAAGGCCAGAGAAGGATCCTCCACACCGTTCTGGAGACCATGGCGGTTCGAGCCGACGCGGCGACGTAAGACCATGGAGAAGGAAGGTGGTGGCGAGAGGAGGAAGGCAACGCGAAACAACATGGGACGGCAACCAAGACAACACGAATGGTCGACGGAGGCCAAGCGGGCCACTACGGGCGTTCCTCAAGCGGAGGACATCGGGCATACGATGGAGAACGGAGCGTGCATACGGTCGAACAAGGGCCTGCGGAAGTACGCGTACTACGGAGATCGCGGCGAAGGACCCATCGACGGGTCAAACGAGCCTACAGAGAGGTAAGCGCGAAGGGAGAACTGAAGCCGACGGTTCAAACCGGCAGCGAGCCGAGATGCGGATTACGGAAGACCGGTTTCCCACCGGCCGAAATCTCTCACCCTTCACCGGATTTGGCACGTACCGGTGGACGTGCGGTTAGGTGGGGGTGGATGTCGTGAAGAATTTCGTTCAGAGGCGGAAACCGGGAAATATTGGCTACATCGGCGGGGTGCACCATGTGCACTCACCCTCATGTAATTGTGTGAATAATAGGAGTCAAGTCGGGACGAAGAATCCCATGTAAATCGGGATTTATCCCACATTGTAACACATCCCTCTCCTTGTTCTATAAAAGAAAGGGATGGTCCCTTGTAGAGGGGTTGCCCATTTTGTGTTAGAGGGTATACCGTTAGATTTAGGGTTAGTTCTTCTACGTCTTCCTCTTCTTCGTGGTGTGGGTGGACTGTGGAGGGTTGTTTTTGCTCGGTCTCCTGTGCAAGACCCCGCTCTGCGTGATGAGCCCGAGAGCTCCCCGGACGGCAGCTTGGCTGCAAACTATTGTTGTAACCTACCCTAGCTTGGTCCAGCTCGAAGCCGGGGTTGTATTCTTTCCCTTGTAATACATACTTTTGCGTTTGTCTGTGTATATTCATGTCTTTGTTGGTGTCAGGTGCTTCCCCTTTCCTGCGTTCCTGCACATAAGGGCGTGAGTCGGGTCGGCGTGTGTGTGTGTGTGTGCGTGCGTGAGTTAGTGTCAAGCGCGCGCTCCCTCTCTTTCTCCCTCTCTTTCTCTCTCTCATTCGGTTGCTTCCGGTGTGCTCCTAGGGTGCCCAGGAAAGGGTGAAGCACGACTTCTTGCGCTCCATCACTCCTTAGTCCAGGACCCCCGTGGTCCCGCCTTTCTACACGCACGCGCGTAACAACGCGACAACGTTGAAGAAGGCTTTGACCTAGACCTTTTTAATGAAAGACTTGGGACCAGCAAGACAGATATTGCGAATGCACATCATCGGGGACCGGTCGAAGAAGTTGTTGTGGCTATCACAGGAGAAGTATGTGACAAAGGTGCTTCAACGATTCAACATGTTGGAGACGAAACCAGTCAGATCGACACTTCCGGCAAACTGTAAGCTATTCGGAAAACAAAGCCCGAGGACAAAGGCGGAGAAGGCGGATATGATGAAGACACCATATGCCTCTGCCGTCAGGAGCTTCATGTACGCAATGGTATGTACCTGGCCGGATATCGGATATCCAGTCAGAGTGGTGAGCCGGTTCATGAGCAATCCCGGCAAAGAGCATTGGAATGCGGTCAATGGATACTCCGGTATCTGAAAGGCAGAGTATGTGCCTCCGGTTTGGCTCCGGTAATCCCCAACTTGACGGATTCACGAATTCGGATATGTTAGTTGGTCTACATCCGGATATGTAATGACTTATGCGGGGGGAGCAATATCATGGCAGTCGAGGCTGCAGAAGATGGTTGCGTTGTCAACCACAGAGGTGGAGTAGATGGCAGTTGTAGAAGCCGGCAAGGAGATAATCTGGATGAAGGACTTCATCGAAGAGTTAGGGATCCAACAAGAGGAATATTGGCTCTACTGTGATAGTCAAAGCGTCATCCACCTTGCAAAGAACGCGGCCTATCATCAAGAACGAAGCACATCCAGCGCATGTACCATTGGATTCGGGAGCGAGTTGAAGATTGAGAGGTCGTGCTAACGAAGATCCACACGGAGGAGAACAGGTCGGATATGCTAATCAAGGTGCTGACACCCGACAAGTTGGATGCATGCCGGAAGCAGATCTGACTTACAAGACATCCCATACCGGAGTGAAGGGGGGAGATTGTTGGGAAATCGGTCTTTCTGGATGGGATCCAGTGATGAATAAAGAGGACCCGGTGAGAACCGGAAGAGAAGACAAATTTGTAAATATGTCTTGAATAAGCCCATTGAGGCTATATTTGTAAATAGCCCTAAGTTCATATAACTATAAATATGACTTAGGGCAATCAGTTTAGCAAGTGATTGTGTTGTTGTCATATTGGTGTAACTGTTGTACAGAGTGAGAAGGAGAGAGAGAGATACAGAGTGATGCTCTGTTGTAACCGGCACTATGCGAAGAAACAGAGCTCGAGGTCGTTGCCTTTGAGTCTTTGATTGTACCCCTTCTCTTCATAGCGATAGTTCGGAGAGTCTGTGGGCTCCCGTGGTTTTTCCCTATTAGGGTTTTCCATGTAAACATCATGTGTCATTTTTCTTGTGTACTCTCCATTTCCCATTTCTGTGTTTGATTCTTATAGAAGAGACTTACTACTCGGTTGTGGCCGAGCGATATTCCGTGTGTTTCTCTACAAATTCTTCAGAATGTCCTGTACTTGAACTTGAACATCCAAAAGCTCTTCATCATGTGGATTATTCATCAATAGTACATTGCACCGCGTAATAATATATGAAAACCTATCAATCAATTTCTTACGTCTTTTAGCATTAGTCATACCATACATACGATGAATATCATTGATGTTTTGTAGTGTTGTATCCCATGCATGCCGTCCTTTTGAAATAACTTGTTCTGAAAACATGCCAAAAATTTGTTGCATATAGGCATCAAATAAAGAATGTAATAATAAAAAAGAATTAAACCTCAAAGGAACTCGTTGAAGCAATGTTTTGTACATATCTACCCCATGTTTATTAAACTCAAAACATATGGGAAAATGATCTGATGTCACAACCTCTTGCATAATTGACATATTAAGCATCTCTGGCAAAAAAGACTCATCATGCATAACATACATTCTATCTAGCCTACTCCATGTTTCCTTGTATTGAATAGACTGAAATGTAAACCCAACCTCATCTTGATGCAACCATTTCCATACATCCAACTTCAAAACCTTTGATGCCAATTTGTCCCAAATTGCTTGCTCAGGAGAATCCATCAATGAGAATCGTGAAGTAGATTGTGAAGCATCAACACACATATTAAAATCATCCATTAACAAACCAACACGTCCCACTAATAACCGTGGATACATTGAAGACCATAACTCAATGCGTTGATTAGCATTATTGGGTGCATAGATTCCTACCAACCATGTCAAATCCTCAAAATACTTGATTTCCATCACCAAAAAACGTCCATATGGATCATTATAGACTATATGTGGACAAAACAAATCACGAATAATCATGACAACCCCTGAGTAATGATGTGATAACTGTCTTGCATAATACGCGGAATATCCACACAAATGTAACACAGATCCTGCTAAATCATGACACTTATGTTTAACTACACATAAAACATCCCAATCTTTATCAAATAAAGTTTTCCATAATATATATTTCTTATGAGGAGAAGATGCCCCTCTCACATTCCATGATACCACTTTCATTTAACACCTTTGGTAAGAACTTGCTCTTTATGAGCAAGTGTATTCATGAATGTACTAACTACTTGTTCAAGAGTTGCATAAGGATTTGTGTGTAATACATCCCCTCCACCAATATTAGGGTTTTGTTGTCTAGCTCCACGAGAACGATGTCCTTGATTTAATTGAGGTCGTACCACCCTTCCTAAAGAATCGAATTGTAATTGGTTGGACAATCTCTAATTTCGCACTTGTTTCTGCCAAGAATTTTTCTTAAACCCCTTCTTCAATCTCAAATTATCTTTTGGTAATGTCGTACCATAAGTATTTTTTGATTCCCTTTGTATGGCAACACCCTTCCCTTTTATCTTATTCTTCACTTGATGTCACCCTCCATCTTCAACATTTGGGACATCATTATTACATACTCCATTCTCCTCCCCAACACCTCTAACATGACCATGAACTTTAGGATCTCGCTCTAACCCATGAGATGTTCCCTCATCCATGGCCATATCAACCATTGAGACAATATCCTTCTCAACATCTTCCTTATTTTTCCCATCTGGGGATAGTTCACCATGATATTGCCATTTAGCCATAAAATGCCCCAATTTACCACATTTAAAACAATGTCCTGCAAAAGTTTCCCATTGAAGCTTAAAACGAAATTGACTAAATCGAGATGTATCGATACTCAACCATCCTGGAAGTTTACAACTTGTATCCCATAACATGCAAAATCTACATTTGTTCAATGAATTAACATGAGGAGCAACCAAAACTTTACCAATTTGGGACATCAATCCTAGTAGTAAATCCCAAAAGAATGAGTTACTACAATCAACGGTCACCCAAATTGGATATTTTTGTTTTAATAAATCTTTATAATCCACCACTGGAACCCATTCCATCACATGCACTAATCTTCTATCAAAAAAGATTGGTATCTTTGCCATCAAAGTTGTACGGTGTTCTGACGATCGAAAAACTACATCATAGAAACCTCTTGGACCCACATACACATCCTCAACACAATTAGGCATTATGAATGAATTCAACCACTGCTTAATCCATGATACCAAAGGAAGTTTGCTAGTGAAATACAAAATAACACCACAATCATAGAACCTGTCAAAAGTTGCTAACATAGAGTTGGTCTCCATCACTACCTCGGCAACATCCTCCTCCACACAATCTTTAGCATCTTTCTCATTTTTTTCCATAAAATCGGAAAGCAAAGCCTTAACAAAATCACAACAACTGTCAATATCATAATCATCTCCAATAACATCTTTCCCACCAAGAATAGCAGCATATGATGTTTTCTCATGTTTTGTAGAATCAATACACTTTTGCCTCTTGTAATTTTCATAACCATCATCATTGAGACGATGACACTTTTGCTTGTAGCTTCTTGTAATGATAACGAAACGTAACGTCCAAATAATACTTGGAAAGCCCTCTGAACGAGTTGGCGATGTGGAGAAAAGCAATGACTTGACTCGCTAAAGGTTCCTTCTCTCTCTCTCTCTCTCTCTCTCTCTCTACACACACACACACACACAGTTCTTCTACTGCACAGAATCGTCGTCGATTCTCTACACGTTACAACATCAACTTCTAGATGCCAAAATCAGACAACTCATTGTCTATCTAGAACAATCCCAAAATCCTTGTCTTTGTTATCTTGTAAGTTGATGGCATTGTCATCATTGGTCCCAAGACCTCGAAAATCATAAAACTGCTTTCAGAAAAGTTTGAGATAAAGGACTTGTATTATTTTATTGGCATCAAGGTCATTAGAGCTCTAGACGGGTTCCTACTCTCACAATGTCACTAAATGTTGAACCTACTCTACAAGTTCAAAACGACCAAGTGTAATGCCATCTCAACACAACTTGCAAAGGATTCGATATGCATCGGCAAATATTGGCTAGGGACTTTGACATCTAATACAAGTTGGCACAATTATCGATGGATGTAGACTAAGCTTAGACCACTCGGGAGTACACGTCGCGGTTTTCCGCGGGTACGTGTCGAAAGGGGTGGGACCACGAGGGTCTCGGACGAGGAAGAGATGGGTGTCGAGAAGCCGACTTCCCTGCAGTCCCGGCTGCACCAGTTGTGGCGCAAACTGGAGCGATTCCGGACGCATACCAGCGGCTACCGAACACGAGAGGGAGAGAGAGAGAGACCATGCGCGCAACACCGACTCAACACACGCCTCTTATGTACATGAAACAAAGGGAAATAACACATCTGACACCAATAGAGACACAAATATGCACAACCTTTTATATATATAATTACAGGAGCAAGATACAACTTCGGCTTTGAGCCGGACCAAGGTAGGTTAGGTTACAACAACAGTCTGCTGCCAAGCCGTCGATCGGGGAGCTCTCGGGCTCGTCGTGTCACGTGGGGTCTTGCATAGGAGACAAGGTAGAAGCCTAAACCCCTTTCGGACATACGAGCTCCTAACCGAACTAAACCCTAGACAGACACGAAGACTCAAAATGGGCAACCCCTCTACAAGGGACCCTCCCTTCCTTTTATAGAACAAGGAGAGGGATGCGTTACAATGTGGGATAAATCCCGATTTTACATGGGATTCTCTGTCCCGACTTGACTCCTACTCGGCGCCATAAATGCACCCCTATTATTCACACGTTTTTACAAGGGTAAGTGCACATGATACACTTCGCTAATTCTTTCGATATTCCCTGATTTCTCACCATGGCCCGGAATCTTCACGACAACGTACAAAGATGAGTAACAAGACCAAGACCAAGACACGCATGAAGAATCAATATCGAGATAAGCAAAAGACGAAAAGCGAGACCATATCGAGAAAGTAAGCATGGCACGTCTAATCCGACATGATTGGGCAAGTTGGAGGAAGACTTTTTCAAAGCCTAGAATTTTTAAGTCAAAGCAGAAGCTCAACCATGAATCGACACATGTGACCAATACAAGTTTGGCATCTAGAACAAAACCCCGGTCACATCTATTTATTGATGAACCATTTCAGTTCAATGGCAATCTTTGATGTATTTTGGTAATCTTATTCTTCTCATTAATACACTTACATTATCTCTTATTTCTCTCTTCTTTTGTTAGTCTTTTATTCAATTTGATCTCGTTCTTACATACAACCATAACAATTTCTAGCGGAAGTCGACACTATGAAATTCCCCACAACTAGGAAATTTTGAATGGCACCACACTTGCCATGTTGAACTTCAGATCAAGATGAAAAAGAAAGTAATTTGGGATTCTTCTATACACTAAAAATTTGGCATGATGTGGGATGCAAACTCATGCCTTCAAATCTCCCTTTAATTTTGTGATGCTTGTGACATTTTTGTGCTATTGAGCTCTCATGAAGAGCTCATAAGTTGGTCTCTCGTGGTAAGCTCAACATAGGAGAAATACAAGAGATCTCTTGTGGGTATCTCTCCATCATAGAACTCATTGACTCATATTGCCATGCCACATTAGAACTGTAAAGGGCTCCTTCGTGGGTAACTCTTCACAATATGACACCACATTAGAACCATGAAGGGTTCCTTCAAGAACTCTCCATGATCTAGCCCATGCATTGAGTAAAGCTTTGCACCATGCATTGGCCAAATCTTGAACTTAGTAGCATGATGACAATAAGCAATATTATTGCTCGATCATCCATCCCATGTTAATCAATGAAATGTCACGCCTACAAGAAGGAGCTCTAACCTAATGATATATTCCTCATTAGCGGCGACTTTCAAACCCATACAGGAGCATTTCTGGTTTGGATGCTTCATAAATGATATATTGTTGGTTGTCAAGGGTATCTCACCTAATGGGTGCATCTCTTATTTTGAAGTTCTGGATAACAATAGAATGCAACCTCATGCTTTTGACTGCAGCTACTTTCAGCATGTGCGGAATGCACCAGTCAGAGTGATTGCAAAAATGGGAAAGAAGTGGCTATTGGATCCTTATCCTTCTATTGCTCATATGTGTGATATGATGTGGTTGTATGCAAAAGAACCTGTTGCAAGACTACTATGGGATCCGGGGGGGCTGGTTCTGGACATATTCCTTGGGGGAACATATCATAAAGGTTCCCTTTTTTTAGTATTCAGTAAACCTAGGAAGGTCATTACTAAGGTCTATGAATGTAATAGCGCCAATAGCACAAAAACATTGGACTAACTGGGGTGTTTCAACGTTGCAATTGAAAACATATTGGAGATGGATATGGTCTTTCAAGGGGCCTTCTAAATTTATTCTTTTTAGATGGCTATTAGTACATGTTGCATTACCAGTTGGCCAGACGTTAAAAGGGAATGTAGCACATAATCTCAGGCAATGTGGATTTTGCTATGCAGCGCCGGAGACTACTAAGCATGCCCTTTGGTCTTGTCCCTTGGCTCAGCAAGTATGGAATAAAGTTCTTCATTTATTCCTAACAATCAATGTTGGTTGCTTGTTCTCATGGGGAGTAGCGGTGTGGGGAATATTACACTCCAGCCTGATGTTGTATGAGGCAGATGATATACAAGAGGCCATGATGGTATATAATAGAAGATTGATATCAGTTAGTCCGTTTCAACAACCTCGAAAGCAAATGTGATCTGTCCAGATCTGGAAAACTGTGACCACGATAACATTATGGGTATTATGGAAATGTAGATGCAGTCAACTTTACGATGCCGCAAAGCTTGGCATTCCAGAGGTATTGCTTGAGATATGGGAAACATTGTTGACAGTAGTTCGTGGGTAGTATGATAGCATATCTGATTCTCCAGAAAATATTCATAAAAGAAGGATGAAGCTTCTTCACTTATGGAGGAAGGTGCCTCTCTTTGTAATGACAAACCAAAGACCTCAATGGAATTATCATCTTCCATGGACCCATTCTTTATTTAAAACCAACATGTTAATTTATCGTTTAAGGCTCAACAACCCTATATAAGCTGTTTTTGTATGTACAAGTTTAGGTGTACATACATTACGTTGTAAGCCTACATGCAGTTAACTTTTACTTGTACTTTCTCAATGTTTTAATACTATTGAATAAAATATTTCAAGGAAAAAAAGAAGAAGGAACTCTAACCACAAAGCCTCCTCACCTCCTACCTCACCTTGCCAAACACACTACCTAACCCCAAGCTTGCAAATCGATGTCGAGCCTAATGTTCATACTAATATTCACTTTTATGTAAACCTTTCCTACAAACAAAAACCTAGAAAATTATACACACTTCAGCAATTCCTAAAATCTCCCCCCACCCCCTTCCCCTCCAAATTACAAACACGCACAACCATGTGTAATATACATATAAAAACATATACATGCACATGCGCACATAAAAAGATAATCATTCACATGTTCACCCACATACACATACAAATTCCCACGCACATTGATATTTGCATGCACACAAGTTAAGATCAATACAAAATACTTAACTTGCATATTCGCACATAAACACACAAACATGAGTATCATTCACAAATACACATTTCCACATCTCTTGGGTACAAACAATTGGTGGCGGACTAACACAATAAAAGCACTCACTAAAATAGGAATAGTCATAGTTGTATCTCTTTCTAAATAAAATTAGACCCTCTCCTTTTAGCATGTACCACCACAAATCCTTTTAGCATGTAGCTCTTTCATCTTTCTGGCACACTCCCCATTGTCGGTTATACTTAGTTTTTTATTTCCTTTCAAGCCTTTCTAATGGGTTTTGAACCCGTGACCCTTTCATTGGAAATAACTAGAGCGTATATTTGATATACATTGATGTTATAACAGCTTCTTCTTTTCATTTTCCTTGAAGTGATTGCAAAACTTGCCTTTTTCACATTTCTCCCATTACCCAAACCACATCACGACACAATTGTCTAGGAAATGATTGAGTGTGTGCAAAATGTGAGCAGGACCATTGAGTTTTGGAAGATGGGATCAAAGATGTTGTTTTTAAAGTTTGTTGAAGTTCAACATTTAAGATTTTGCATATGCATGTGTTTGCAAACTTCTCTGTTCAATGTGTGTGGAAACACTTAGTATTACGCCCACAAATTCCTGCATGCAAATCATGTTTATGGGTTTCAAGGATACAACCATCTTCTCAAAGAAGTCAAGGGTACAAATCCATATGTATTTCAAGTTTAACATTGGTTTGGACTTTGAATGTAGCACCATTTCCAAGGTCGTTGAGGGTAGTTTAGTTAATTGGGGTTAGCATCCACAAGGTCGACATATCATCAATAATGTCATGGCTTGGAGCTAGAGTCTTAATTAGTGTTATAAAAAAGAGCTTCAAGGGAAACAACTATATCATCAATGAAAGAGCTTGACTCATCAAGCCTTCATCACATAAACAAGAGCCCCACTAGACACAATCATAGAAGACTAACATGTATACATATGAGATAGTTATGCAACAATGACAAAACTTATCTTTTGTGCAATACACAAATGCTTCTTCCCCTTACTTCTCATGTTGGATTCCTTTTATTCATAACAAATGATCTTGAATAGGTATTTTGTAGAACTTCAAGGGTACAACATCAATATGGAAATTCAAGGTCAAGAATCAAGATTAATTTGGAATCATGGGAAGACCATCCGTCACAATCATGGGAAGACCAACATGTGTATGTATCAGAGAACTATGCAATGGTAAAGGGACTAATTTGCAAAGTACATATATGTTGCGTGCACTTGCGTAACTTTGCATTTTGATATGTGAATATAAAATGGAAAATATAAGATGAACACAATAGCCACACCTTCAACGATGTAAGGTTTGTCCTTTTGTATGATAATACAAGAGTGTCAAGAGAAACATGAATGATGTTTATTATTAAAACATCTCTAGATTGATATCGTAGTTCTACCTGATTGCTTACAAGTTACAAGTGTACTTGTCTAGTTGTGAAACTAAACGACAAGAGTAACAAATTAGTATCATTCTTGTCCTTGAATGTTCATTAGTTGTTGAACAACAAAGTAGCTGAAAACTAAAACTTAAAACACCACCAACATGTAATTAACATTTACAAATAAAAGAGATCACTCAATTAAGAACTAAACTAACAATTTAGTTCTAACTACTTACAAGGGGTAATGGCTACAAAGAAGAGAGTTTCATTTTTAAAATTGCCATTGTGCTAGCTATAATCATAGGCATGCAACAACAAATTAGTGGTAAACAAAATATTATCAATATGTCATTAAGTTCTACAAAATAAAGAGCTTGATGTTTTAGTTCTAAATTGACCATTTAACCCCAATTACTTGTAGTAAAAACCACAACAAAGAGCAGCCAAAAGTTATTTATGTCATTGTACAATGTCAAAGTAAGGATCGGTGAACAATAAATAAGCAATGAATAAAAATTGGAAATACAACTATAAACATGCAATTAACTCTACAAGTCAAGTAGCACAATAAATTAGTACGATTAAGAGTTTAACTCTAGCAACTTATTGTTAAGGAGTACAAGCAAGATAGATCTATAAATTAGCACTATCATTAACTTAAAATCAAGTTAGTCCTGAAAACATAAGTGAAAATTTATCAACGTGTACCTAGAAGATCTATAAGCCTATGTTTTGAGGGTAGGGAACACATTAGTGACAAAATACAACAAGAGAGAATTTGGCACATAGAATTAAAGTACATGATTAACATAAAGCATAACTCTAAACAAGACTAATTAATATAACAATTGCATTTCTTGTATTTATTTATTTATGTGTTTGTTTATATATTTATATATTTATTAGCATAACATATTCTAATTACCGTAATCGTTTATATATTATGTCACCAAATTTCAATGTAACATACCTAAGAGGTTAGCCCTAATACACGTAACAAAATATATCTTGAACCCAAGTGCAATCTCCACACTAGGCGGTTTGCATGATTGATAGGTTGCCCACATGAGATGATACATATGTGCTAGAAGGCATGATCATGATATCCCATGTGTCACCTTCAGTTTGAGATTGTAAAAAACACATCTACATCAAGCAATGATGGACTGTAAAATGGTAAAAGAAAAAAATAATATTGTGAAATATGATTTAGGGAAGTTTCCACTATTGATTTGATGCTACATTAGAGATGGATACATGTGGTGCAAACAATAGGCTTTTAAGGTGATTTAAGAATTCAAGACATGCACAAAGAATTGAACAACGGTTCGATTCAATTTAAACCAATTTGGGGTTGGAGCTATCAAACTCAAACCGTTTACAAACATTAAAATTTAAACTAAACCAAACCTTATTTAAACTTAAAGTGTTTAAGAGATTCTCAAACTTAAAATCAATTAAAACAAAACCATTTAGCAAATAATTCATTAGAGAGGTAGTTCATAGGACTTCATAGAGGTGTTAGGGGTTTATGACTTTTGTTTTAATTTATAATGTCAAATGGCTAAATAAGCCATTTAAACTATTTATGTTGTTTCAGTTTTGGTTTCAAACTTGATAAACCATAATCCATTAAGCCAAACCATATCCAAATGCAAAGGAAATTGTTTTCCCAATCAAGAACTTGAACTAAACCAAAGCAAAGCATTTAACCCATTTCGCCATTAAAGCATGGTTTCAAGGCTTAGATTTGGTTCAAATTGAACCATTGTTGATTATCACCTACACGTCAACATCCACGCCCTTCGACATTTGGTTAACTCTAGGTGACCATTTCCCATCTCCTTCCTCAATTCATCTTCCTTAACTTCATTCAAAGGTTTCTTGGTTGTATATAGAATGCATTCACATGTTAGTGATATAGAATTACACTTTTTCTTGTGCTCATTTTCTCTAGAGTCCATATTCACTTGACAGAAGTAGTACATTTGCATGCTCAAACTCCCATCTAACATTTGAGTTGTCATTAGCATAATTTGTGCCTCAATCTTGGCATTTTTTGAAATATTCCTAAAGGATTCTCTCTCAACCAATATAAAAGAGGCTACCAAAATTGAGGAACTTATAGAGTTGTGTTCTAGAGAAAATGTCAAAACTCTTGACTGAGCCATTCTAGTTGTTTTGAAAATATTACAATGAGATCTTCACAATGGCAAGTTATGTGATAATGTTTGGGTAACAACTACATGAACCTCCGGCTACCCCCCTTGTGAAAGCACATCGATGACATGGAATTTCTTCTGGCGCACAAATTTTGAGTTTGAACATTTCCTAATGGGTTGTGTTTTATTTCCTTAACTTAAACATAGAGTCTTTGTTTGGCTTTAAGTTTGTGTTCTTACTTGAAAAACATCTCTAAAAGGTTGCCCTATGATGAGCAAATTCATCCCAATCCACGTCAATTTCCTCCTTGTGGGCATGCAAAAGTCCACAACTAAACCTTCCCAACTTCATTGTTGATTATTTACATTGTATTATAAATTATTGGGTTCAAGATGAAGAAGGTACTTTCAACATCATTATTCAAGAGGCTAATGAACCTCTAATTATGTATGCAAAAGAGCACGAGAGGTGGCATAGTAGATATACTAAGTATTGGAACCTATCCAAGGATTACATCCCAATAACGGTTCCCCAACTATGTTAGTTCTACTTGTGTGAATTACTTTGGCAAACTTACTGAGAAATTGAGCACATCTCAACAAACTAACTAAAACATGAAGCACAAGGAGTGATATCCACAACCTTGACTTTCATAATTAATGTTAGCCTTTCGCATCTTGTGGTTCTTAACCTATGATCCTAAAGAGTGTCACGAATAGCATCCTCTAGGGTGATGTATCCCTTTACCAAACATTCGACCCTTTTTGAAATAGCTCTACACCTTTGGGCACAAACGTGATGCATCTGACAATCATAGTTGTATAATGCATAGACCACAGTTATCATCAATATAAGTTGATATCTCATCCTTAACACTATTTTATTCATCTTAGAATCCATCTCATTGTGGATGCAGCCAATCAATAGATGGTGGAAGTTGGGAATTGTTCACATAGACACTAGTGCCTATGTCAGAACAAATACATTATTGATTATGTAAATGTTGAGTGTAAGTAACAAATACATAGTTTATTTGAATACTTTTTATTTGAAATGCAACTATTGTAAGTTCTCCTTCGAAATGGAACAAGCGTGTTATTGGTCTTTAAGAACCCTACAAAGAAGAAGGAACGGCTGAAATTTGAAATTTGTGGATAACGTAATTAATGCATGGGTTTTCATTTTTCTCTTACTAAAAAAAAAGGTTCAATGAGCATCCATGGTAGCTTCAAAACATCAAAAGTTTTATTGAGATTTATAATGTGGAACTATTGCTTGAAATTTGAATGTTGTTGCATATCTTTTTATAGATCCAACCTTGCCATTAGAAATGAACTCGAAGAAGGGGTAGAAAGAGTCTTCAAGAATCTCATGGTCTTCACACATTGCAATCATTTTATACTCCTCTTAGATTGAGCATAATTTGAGCCATTTGTTCAATGTTAAAAAATTGATAGCTTTTACAAAATTCTACCAATATTATATGCTCATTTAATAGTTTCTAGATATTAATTTCAAAATTCTTATGTTTCGACATAATCATACAACCATGTAATGTTTTTTTATAGTTAATTTGGAATAAATATAGACTTAAGACACCATTTAGTCAATAGAAAATTATATACACCGTGAAATTGTAGGTGTGTCAAAGCATAACCTTCTCAATCACCACTATTGAGAGATGAGAATAAGTTTTCCTGAGAATTCAAGAATACAAGTTTACACCACTTCAATATCTAGCATGCCGACTTTGAGCACGATTCATGATTGCCGCTACCCAAAGATTTGGGCATCATGTTCATTTGTTTGTTACCCCGAATTTTGCACGGTAGATTAACATGATTCACTTGTGCATCAATTGGGTTTCGTGAAGGATTCAAGATTGCACGCCACCACTTTTGATATGAGTAGGGAAATCCACACATGGTTATTTAAGGATGGGTTGTTACCCAATCAAATGTAGTAATTAGAGGTTTACATTGGTGACAAAGTGAACTATGTTGTTGAAAAAATGGAGTTGATGTATGTTTTTACATGGCCTCATGTTCCCAAAGAATGTACATGTATTTGTGTGTGGGTGTGGGTGTGTGTGTGTGTGTGTGTAGACATATTGATATTTAAGAACTCTTCTTCATGGATAAACACTTGATACTAGTTTCCAAGACCAATAAGAGTGTGCCCAATATCATAGTTTTAAGGGTTTGAGCTTCCATTAACGTTTAGAACGATTGGAGCTTCGAGCAATCATTGTAAACCATGGCTTCTGCACGTGAAGAACAAATATCCTTGTGTAATGCTCTAGCAACATTTGCCCATCTCTTGCTCCTGACGTTCCCATGGACCATGGAGTAGGCTAGCCTTGATTTCTTGAAAAAATTCGAAGGTTGTCGTGATGCCACAAGAGAGTGGACAAAAGACTCCGAGTTTTCCATGAGGTGGATATGATCTAGGACTCTTTTCCCCAACACCGTGGAACTCTTGTGAAGGAGGTAGGTCAAGAGCACACTATCCGGAAATGCCTCTCGACTCTTCCTTTCCAATGAAACCTTCACAATCTCAATGACCATTGCATTTGCCAAACCTCTAATTTGTTGAATCCCACCCGAAATCACTCCCCCATTCACAAGCTTCTTTGTCCGCTCGACCTCTTCAAGACTTCTCCACATTGATTGCCCATAGACCTTCTCATAAAGGCCACTAGCGATCGCCGTTGTGCCCACTTTATTAACACTCCTCACTTTCCGCCTCTTTCCACCCCGTTTCACATGTGGTGGTGGTGGTGGTGGTGGTGGTATTTGAGTCTCCTCCAAGTCTTGTCTCATTCCATCATGGGTCTTCTCTCCTTTCTCGTGGATTGGTGTGTCACTAATGTTCAATAATTTGGCTTGATCTTCTATCAAAGATATGCCCCAAGTTCGATCTTCCAAAGGGACATAGAGACCCAACTTTCTCCGGGGCAATGCCAAGGGGTCACCAAGAACTACAACCCCACCCATGTGAGTCAACAAAACATGCTTGAACTTGTGCCTTACCATGCCCAATAACATTTGGTAGCATGCCCATCGCCTCAAAGCGAGAGGAGGTTGATCGATGAAGCCTTGGAGTGCATCCTCGGGGGTGAGCTCAGACACATCGAAACCAACGATCGAGCCCCACCGGAATGAAGACAAGGAATCGTCATCGGAAGTGAAGTTGTTGTCCCTTGTGGATTCAACGGGAGCTCCCCAAAGGGGCGGGGGAGGCGAGGACGATCGATTCGTATTGTCCCTAGCACCTTTGGCCTTAAACGAATCGAAGTTGAAGGAACTAATAATGCTAGCATTGGAATCCATATTCATAAGTTGTGGTGATTGAGAGACTATGGAAAGGAGGTTGTGGAAGTGTATGTCTTCTTGGTGTATAATGTCATGGAACATGGTTGTGGAGGGGTGGGAGGTATCGAAGAGGAAGACGAGATCGGCTCTCGAAGTGAGGCCACTACGGTGGAGGGTCCGTAAGGAGAGCCGGAAATCGGAGGGTCGGGTGTGTTCGGGGATGTGGGCGACCACGAGCTCATTCATGGCATTGGTGCCTCTACGGAACATGATCCCGAGGCCTTTGAGGGCCGGCACGCTTAGAATCATATTACTACTAGTCATGGTGGTATTGTGGGTGGGCTTTGGGGGGGTGGGGTTAGGGGTAAGGGTAAGGGTAAGGGTAGGGGTAGAATTGTAATTATAATTGCTGAATTCTGAGAGATCCATGGAGTGTAGGAAGGCCAGGAGTGTGAGGAAGAAGAAGAAGAAGAGAAGCAGGTAGCAGAGGCAGGTATGGCTGAAGATGATGGCTTTTGGGCTTGGGGATTTCTTGTGGGAGGAAGGGAAGGCCAGGTGGACAGAGAGGTGCTGATTCTCTTGATGGATGTGGATGTGGTCTACAGAGAGCTTCTCAGAGCTGGAGTGCTTCCTGATGCTTGGCTTGGAGATGAGGGGTGATGAACACATTGTCATTTCTTGAGTGTGTGTGTGTGTGTGTGTCCAAAGGGAAGAGAGGCAGATGTTAATAATGAGAAGCTTCCATGGAAGCTTGATAGAAAACAGAGGAAATGGAAAGAGGAGGAGGAGGAGGAAGGGGAAGAATTGCTTTCATCATTAAAACTGATCAGAAAGTGCCAACCAGGCAGCCAATAGAGAGAAGAGCAAATGAGAGAGAGAGATTGCTTGTGGGTGTAAAAATCCTTTTGGAAATTTAGACCTCTTCTCTCTCTCTCTCTCTCTCTCTCTCTCTCTCTCTCTCTCTATGTGTGTTCTTACAAGCTTTCAGATCCATTCATTTTGTATGCACACACATACAAAAGACAAAAGTAAAAATACAACACACAAATTCATATTACTGCATCATTTTTGCCTTTGGGTTCTCTTTTTTATTATTGAGTCAAGTCTCATGTGCCATAAGATGAGAAAACAAGCCACTAGTGACCCCCCCCCCCCCCATCTCTCTCTCTCTCTTCCTTTCTCTTCTCTTCTCTTCTCTTCGTTGCCTCTTGCGAAGGAAAGATTGAGATATTTACAAGCGATGCGTGGGGAAGAAGCTACTCGTAGGTCTTCTTATCTCACCTCTCCAGCCTCCCAACTCAAGCCGGCGCGTCATTTTCGAAAGACAAGAAATCAAATCGAAGAGTCGATAGCTCGAGGGGAAATCTTGAGGCACGGTTGTTTCATTGAAGATAACATTAATAATAGTTCTATGCCCGGCATTCCACATACCCCCTTTGGAAGTATTCCCCACTCACCATGAATTGTATCGTTAATAATTCTGACATACCCTAAGGAATGTTGAACATAGAAGAGCATTGTGCCATGCCACACGAGAAGTGACCTTTATAGCATTCCAATGTAACATAAGGTATGTTCAGGAAGAAGAGATTTGTGCCATGGACACAAGTATTCTTATACACTTACTTCCTTAGAGTATTCCTATACAATTACTACCCTAGAGTATTCCTATACGCTTACTTCCCTGGAAAACACCCCTCTCATAAGTTATGATAGTAGCATGAAGATTTGCAAGTAAAGTATATTGTTAACTAGCTACATGAGACTTAGGTCAAGGTGTTGTCAGCCTCAACCTCTTGGGCCTACCGTCAAAACCTCATGATTTTGAGCATTATAGAGAAGTATAATAAAGGTAAAGGTGTCTCTTATTCACATGGGAAATTTGCCAAAAGCTAATTTTGATAAAGGAGAAAGAGAAGTTTAGATTAAGACTCTCTCACCTTTGTAAAAATATTTTATTGTAAATACCCAAGTTGTGGACCAAGTGGAATCAGATGCAATATAATCAATTTCATAAACTTTATTGCAATAGAATGGTGTTGATGTTTAATTGATTTTTTTCATGGTCAATTGATGGGTAAGTGGCACCAAAGATGCCAAAGCATCCTATATAAGCATTTTTATCCGTATAGTTTGTCCTTAGAAGATTGATCGTTGCCAAGTAAAGATGTATAATTGCCAAAGGGTATGCCACGTGTGTACTTCAAAGCTCGAGATATGTCTCACAATTTATCTCAAACATGGAAGTTCATGGTGACTTTGCTAATACATGTCTACATAACATGAGCCATTGTATATAGCATGGTATAGTCCTCATTGCATAAACTTATCATGAATGTAATATGTGCTATTAGAATCTATTTTTCAACATAAAAGTTACACTTGATTGCTTACATGGATAAAGTTAATAATAAGGCATAGTGAGGATGTGGTTTAAACTTTAAAGTCTTAGGCTATTGGTTTGATGTTTTGTTGAATATTAAACTCACCTTATCTTAGTTGAGTACATGAACACTAGAAATTTGTTTCTAAACAATGGCTTTACAACCTCGACATTTTTGACAAACAAAGGACCAATTGCACTTTATGTTTGAAATCAATTGTAATAGTTCACAAACAAAGTCATAACAAATTAATAGATAAAATCTAGACCACTTGTTACCCCTACAATCAAATGCATTGACTATTTCACCAGCACGGAATAAAGTGTGGTTAGATGCCTTCAAATGACATGTAAGAGTAGTAGTGAAATGATGTAGAACAATGACAATCCCTAATGGAGATTTTTTTTGTGTTTTGTATTAAAGGTTGACATAAACAAAAGCCAAAAGGAAAGGGAAATTAATAAACATTACAGATATTAATACATGACCATTAGAGGCATTTTAGATGAATAAAAAAATTGGCAATCATAACTACCGATATTAAAGATTTAGTGCACTTGTTAATGCATGTGCAAATGTAGGATTAGAATGTGGACCTCAACGACGGCTTGTTGTCACTCAAGTTTAGCCTCGTTAAACATCCTTAATAAACTCATTCCATGTGTTACACGAGTTATATCACGAATTAGTTTTGCAAACCTTATTTGTACAACTTGACAAGTTACATTGTGAATGCATTAAACTTCATTCATTTTTGTGAATGCATTAAACCTCGACAAGTACTTTGGCTTAGGTACAAATATTTTAGTTGTAGGTTGAATCAAGAATGGATATAACATGAAGTTTACATGGTTACTGACAATAGGCAAGGCACAATGTCAAACTAAAATCACAACCATTCTATTAACTACTTTCACACAATTTAAGTGTCTATGATTTTTGGATTGTGCATGTCTCTAGCTTATGTTATCCTCCATCCTTTTATTCCTTTAAACCACGAACATTAACCATGAAACAACTTCTATATTAAATTATGATTACCAAGGTTCTTTCAATAGCCTATTTATCAATGGTATGATACATAAGCCCTTCCAAATCTTATTCCAGAAATCAACATTGTAAACAACAAATTTTTAACTCATCAAGTACAATTCATGACATCGTTGAATGGGAAAGCTTCACCACATAAAGAAAGGATCTCCTATAGAGTGATCGTCTAACCTTGGAGGAGTTGGATGGTTATGCTTCCAACAATTTGCCAAAAACATTGGTAGATGAATTTTTTAGCTCCATGGGATATCTTTTACATGTACCCAAATTTGGGCTTCTAATTGCCCAAAGTAATAAATTGACACTCTTTAATCATGTCCTTTGTTATCAATAAGGCCCAATTGCAAACAAAAGTTGCTAAAATAACTATGGTGTGAGAGACAATAACAACTTGAACTTGTTAAATATTTTGAGAAAATGACTTTTCAAGGATGAGGAACTAGTCACTTTGTTAAGGGCATGTGTGGACATATATGTCCAACCCCATTAAATACCAAGTGACCCTACTTAACTCACAAAGGAAAGACTATGAAGCACAATATTTACCATTACCATCACCCTCTTACAACTCCTTGTTTTGGTTGTGAATGGGAAATGCCCTCAATATTACATATTAAAAGGAAAATACAAGCACAATGCAATGATCAATTCCTACTTATTGGCGATTTACTCCGAAGAGAGTGTATTGTTAACTAGAGCATAAAACAAGCCCAAATAGATAACTTTGTCTTTCTTGAGATTGCATCCATATATTTTGAAGTGCTCTAGAAGTAACTCAAGGTAGCTTTTCAAATGCTACGACAAAGTGGTTCAATAGGTTAAGTTATAAGTTGACGTGGTTGTATGAAATAATCTTGCCATCCAACACTGAGTTGAAAGTGAGGAAAGTACAACTTAGCCAGTGACCCTTTGGGAATGTAGAAATCAAAAGTTAAGTGGGTTGATAGGGTGTGGCCAATGAACTATTTCAGAACTTAAATAAAGTCTTCCTAACGTTGTGAGGACAATTATTTATAGTGTGAAGCGTGTGGAATGTTCACAAAGGAGGTATGAATAAGAATGGAATATTATTATCTTATCAATGGCTCTTTAGCGTAGTGAATAATCCGAAAGATATTTTTAATTCATGAAAGTGTTTGTGATTAGTCGTAAACTGAATATGTAAATGATACGTTAAATTATACTTCATTAAAATGTGAGCATTCTTAAAAATTTTAAAATAAGTTTGAACTTTTGACATGGCATCAAGTATGGCAAGTTGGAACCATGGCAATTTGATGCAAATTTTTTTATATTTGGTATCATGCTAATCATGAATGCAAAAATTCAACTACAATTGTACAAAGTTTAAATATGTCCACCATAAACGTTTACAATTAGTATACTCGTTGGTTTCATTGCACTTTCTAGAATGATATTGATTTTCATGGAAACCTTTTTTGCTGTTCTGAAAAAACGTGCTGAATTAAAGATTCAAAAGAAACACATTGCTTCCTCGGGATATGAGTGAAGCTCTCAACTTTTGAGGAAAAGGTCAGATTGCATTTCAAGATTTAATGTCTTTATGTATGTTTACCACAACCTTGATTATTATAAATCTAGTTATCGATAAGTTATATTATTATATTATACATGAAAGGCTTCTATAATAATGTATAAACCAACACACACAAATATATGTACATTGTATATATATAAACATGACTTTGAAATGAAAATAACCGATTTAGAAAATTGCTAACTTGAATGTCAATGATAAGGCATTGTGTATGTTGTCAAGGTTGATATGGTTGAAGCACATAAAAGGATTTCGTTTAGGGTCCGTAGCACTTTTGTTTTTTGGGGGGGTGGGAGGGTGCATCCATTTATGCATTTTATGCTTTGAAGAAACAAAACATTAAAACATGTCGTTTAAGCTTTTTTAATAGTAAAAGAGCCATGTGATATTAAACAATGCAATTGTTATGTATTGATGTACTTAAAGCTAAAGGGTGAAAGGCGGGGTAGATATAGTTGTCAAGGGTCGAGCAAGTAAAGGTTAAGATTTATTGTAACATTAGGAAAAGTCGGTTTTGTAAAAGTAAACCAATAAATGTAGATTGACTCGCTATGAACAAAACCCAATGGATGACAAGAAGTAAAAAGAATCACATATAATACAATGTGGTGAACATTGTTGAGGTGTAGTATGATGTGGGAAACATAGTTGTGGTGCTAATAAAGGTCCTTATACCAAAGTTTTGTGGTTGGGATTGTCTCATAATAAATAAAAAGCATAAGAATCCTCCCTCATCATCCTTGTTCATAGACAATGACCACATTACAATGGGGTCATAATGAGCCTCAGCCTCACCTATGGATTAGCCCCTCAATATGTATTTGTAGCAAACTAGCAAATACCAAGTGGAAAGCACCAAAACTTGAAAATTGATATATCCTTTGAATGCAAGTTTTTGATTTCTTTGGACATCATTCCTCATAACTCTATACTTTGCAAAATATAGGTAATTTCAAAATATACTTTCAAGCAACAACTCTATACTTTGCAAAATATTGGTAATTGCTAATCTTGGTGTCAACAATGCATGTGTTTGGGCACAAAGCATTGTTGGTCAATTTTAGATACAAAATATGCATAGCGATGAAACTTCTTGATTGACACAATGCTAGCAATTCCGATTTTTCCTCGTCATCCCTATAGTTTTCTTGTATCCTAGCCATTGTCACATGCACTTACGACTTATTTCATGGGTTTACCAATATAACTTACTAGTGTACTTGATGCCAACTCACAAGTTCAAGATCCTTGTGATGTATGAACATATGTGCAATGAATATGCCAAGTTACCCTTGCAAAATACCATCATCAACAAAACCCTTAAATTTTGTTTTAAAGGACCAAAAGAAAGAGGTATGCCCCCCATTAAGGAATTCAACGAGGTCATAAGCTAAATAGACAATGCACTTGAGCTAATTTTGTACAACTTTCCCATACGTAAAGATGAATGTAATGATCTACTCTACAAATAGAAATTATAAAATCATGAAAGCCCTAAAGGGAGAAATAGATTATATGTTAATCATCATCGCCATATGTTTCATAAGCGAAAAAGATAAGGAAAAAAATAGATAAAAAACATGAATTTCATAGGTTCAAAAGAAGAGGGAAAACCATGCCATCTTTGGTGTTTAGACTAGTTGGTTAAGGTATCGAACTTCATATCATCTTGAGCTTAATACTACACTACTCTTGAGTTCAATACTTACCTAAGGAGACAAACATTATGCTTAAGTGTGCATATGTAGATGGAGGTATTTCTAACATTAAACACGATATGATATGTTCAACTACGACTTCATTTTCCATCACATCTATTTTAACTATCAATTCCCAATACTGTGACACTAATACACAATCATCATTGTTATCTTACACATGAGACAATTATTAAGGAGTATCGAGGTTCATGAATAATCTATGCTATATCATCTTCATAAAGAACACACACCTATCGAGGATCGAGATTGGTACTCAAAACCATTAGAGATTAATAATCAAATTGTAGCCTTGCCAAAATGATATGCTGATTGAGAAGAATCAAAGTTGAGATATAGTCCATGCAACATGATCTTCATGAAGCATACTCTATTGTGGATTTTGCACATTGGCAATGTTATGGCTTGTGTAATCACTCGATTGTTAATGTATTTAAGGTTTAACTTTAGCAAAAAATAAGAAAACTGTGGAAAGGGGAATATGAAAGGGATGGACACTTGATGCCACCAACTTGGCATTGGCACAAGTCTTTTACACATGGTCTATTGAAGCACTCAATGTATCCTAATGCATAAATATATCACCATCCAGTTCTTCAATACTTATCGCTTCATTGATGATCCAACTCTCAAGGAGGAACTTGGCCTTCCTCTTCCAAACCATCCATAGTGAGCATATCCCATGGAAAAAACTTTAAGTCGTGGATGTAATTCCCTACTCTCTTGGCCAATGTCAAACGTTAGGATTCTCAAGGAGGAACTTGGCCTTCCTCTTCCAGACCATCCAAAGTGATCATGACCCATTGAAACAACTTTAAGTTGTGGATGTACTTTGCCTATCTATCTTCTTAGCCAATTTCAAAGGTTAGATATTCACTCTATAAAGTTTCAACTACACCCTCACTTTTCCTTCACAAGCTAGTCCTTGATTTTGATTACTACAACTTGAATCTAAACTGAAGCGCTTTCTAGATTAAACTTTCCCATATCTCAAGTATTTCATTTCTTTATAATATAAAGTGTCTTATGTAACAAATATGCCATTATTTGTGTCACTAAACTTATTGATTTTTTGAAGAAACCTTTGTTGCTATTGTTTTATAAGTTTGTTCTAAATTCCATATACGTGTTTTACAATTTCTTATATAGTATCACTACGTGGTTCAATAATTTTATTGCATCACATTACAAATGCTTTTGTTTAATTTGACTAGTGTGGCCAATTTGTATAGTCATTTATACACATTATTGACCACAATGACTTAAAGATAATATTGGACTTTCGAGATACCAAGATGTTTAAGCCAAATAAATGAATAATGTCTATTGGAAAGCCCACACACTTTAGGTTCAGTATTATTAATGCAAACAAATATGATTTAACAAGTTGTTGAAAGTCCTTATGTCATTGACTGTTGTATTTTAAAAGCACTTTATATTAGGTCCTAAAGTTATGATGGTAGTTGTTGTTATTCGGGTTGTTATGAAAGGGCATATGCATAGAAATGTAGCATGCATGAGGGGTAAGGGCATACATTTTTTTGTTTTTTTTGTTTTGACTACAAATTCAAAGAATGCAACGATATCTCTTAGGTTAGATCCACACTCATTTTCTGACAATGATTTGATAAGTAGTGTCAGCTGTAGGGTAAACTTTTGGGGTTATTTATAACTCAATGGTTAATTTTCAAGGTATTTGAGAACTATCCACCTATCTATGATGAACTTTTTTTTAAGGTTTCCCTAATTTAAGGAAATTTGACAAATCCTCTCCAAAAAAACAAGCTAAATATTCATAAAGTTTGAAAGATGAATGTTGTTCCTATACTTTGAAAGTTTCATAACTTGTAAATTTGTCCAACCATTTATCTTAGTAAAGTAGAAGAGCCTACTTATTTCTTACCTTGGTCAATGGGGTAGGCATTTCATATTGAAGAGTATTTATTCATAACAAGCTTAATGTGTGGGTGCTACCTAGTGTCATAGGTTTGAAACTTGCGGCGTGATGATTTCCACCAAAACACTAAGGTTGTGGAACAACAAATGCTTTATGAGCCTAACAATTATATATACATTATAGTTGTACGTGATTCAATAAATTTATCCCATCCTATCTATTGCTCACCATCATAGATTTTATCATGTACACTTTTTTATTACATAAAACCTCACATTCTATAAAAGGTGGTTGTTGCGAACCTGACACATGGTATTCCTTTGAAGTGTTTAGTGGTTGACCATTAAATGCATGTAAATCAAATGACAAATCAAGGTGAGGGAGAGAAAGAGAGAATGGAAAATATATATTTGCATAGTTAACATGTAATGCACGTAGATCTAATGACAATCGAGGGAAATACATGTAGACCATATGACATTCAAGGTAAATACATGGAATACTTGTGTGCTTCAACGTTTCGTCAAACAAGTTCTTTAAATTAAGTGTCCCTACCTAAATCCACACTCACACATTTCTCACAAGCTAGAGTTTGAGTTTCATATAAATGCCAATATCTCTTGTATATCTACAAAGTTAGAACATTTTCTATAGTCACTATTTACCACAATTAGATTGACTTGCGGTATCTAATTTAGTCATTGATCTATGCTTTGTTTGACATATTTATTTTTCTAGTTATTCCATGCTAATGAATATGGATTATGTAAAATAAAGACGGCAATGTTGTTATACAAATCATCAAAATAGGGGACAAAATCACGAAGGAATTCTTCTGATCCAAGGAACCAAGACACGCTAGAACAATGATGCGCAACCTCAACTGAGCGGATGGAACAACCACGGAGGATGGCGACAAAATGAGGAATATTGCCACAAGTTATTTTAAGCGACTACTTACTGAAGATAATCTGGCCACAGGGGAAGACATAAGAGAAGATATTATCCTCTAGAGCATACATGAGAAAGTCACGACGGAAATGAATACATGGCTCGTGCATCCCCTATCAATCATCGAGATATGGGAGGCCCTCTCTGATTTGGCTACAGATAGCTGCCCCAGAATCGACGGCCTCACCCCTCATTTTTTCACGTGCCTTTGGGACATTATTAAAGAAGACCTTCTCTAGGCATATGAGGAGATCATCACCTTTGGAAACATGCTAGAGGAATTTGGACAGGGGATTATACATCTCATTCCTAAAAGTGGTGGGAGTGCCAATGACATTAGTAAGTGGCGGCCCATAACTCTCCTCAATACTGTCTATAAGTTGTTGGCAAAAAATGTGGCACGCCGCTTAGTACCACTTCTCCCTCAACTCATTCATTCGTCCCAGACAGGTTTTGTTAGAAATCGGAGCATCCTAGACAATCTCTTCTCATTTTGGGAAGCAGTAGCCCTTGCCAAGCGTACCAACAACAAGGTAACGGTGGTGTTCCTAGATTTTGAGAAAGCATATGACCGGGTATCATATGCTGGAAATTTCTAGAAAGTGTGATGGGGAAACTCGGCTTTCACGAATCATGGATCAAAGGCATTGCATGACTTTATAGGAATGCCACCAACTATGTTTCACTAGCAGGTGAAAGGGCCCCCTTCTTCCGAATATCGTGGTTTGTACGGCAGGGCTACCCACTAGCTCCATCCTTATTTCTATTCTACGCCGAAGCACTCTCTAGCTTTCTCAAGTCGCGTCATCTAAGCCTACATGGTCTTTGTGTGCCGCATTCTCAGCAAAGCCTCCTAGATATAGAATTTGCAGATGACACCACGGTCTACTTGCAAGGCGACTTAGAAAATTTACAAAAGCTAGAAAGTGGTCTAGACGTATTTTGCAAGAGATTCAATGCCATGATCAATTGGCACAAATCCTGTGCAATATGGCTCTCTCATGATGCACATCCTACGTGGCACCCAGATCCCGCTTTCAAGTGGATCAATCAAGGAGAGAGCACCAAATATTTGGGTTTCCAAATTGGGTTCAACATACCTCCGAAAACTATGATAACACCAGTTATTCACTCCATACGACAAAAGTTAATACATTGGATTTTAAAAAAACTCTCGCTAGTGGGCCACATCATAGTGGGAAACCAAGTATTACTCACGACAACATGGTACAACCTATCATGCTGGACAATCTCCAAGGAAAGTATACATCAGATTCAACGATTGGTACGCAATTACATTTGGTCTGGTAAGGAAGATCATTCAACTCGGGCCAAGGTGGCGTGGCCCATACTCACATCACCTAAGTCAAGAGGACGATTGGGTCTTATTGATCCCCTCTCACAATCAAAATCCCTACTCGCCAAATTTGTGGTGCAAGGACTGCAACTATGGAATGACTACTGGAAAATGCTATTGCGGTTACGCTTCGCTTACTTTAGGCCACGAAAAGGGACCAATTGGGCCCCCCAAATTGGATGGATTCTAAACATGGATCTCAAACCTAGTTTCTCTCACCAACTAGAGGATAGATTTAGTGCATCCATGTGGAAGGCGTGGTGTGACATTAGACGAGGACTCAAGTGCGATCAACCCAATTCCGAACCTACCTGGTTCAGTCAACGTATCCTTTGGAACCCATGTATTGAGGATGAATCTAATCAACTAATTGGATCAAGCAAGGGGTTGTCATGGGGATACATGTTGGAAGGTCGAGGGAAAAGTATAGAATGTTGGAGACGGTTTATGTCATTGCCAATACAAGACCAAGCCAACATCCTCCATGGAATTAGGGGCGGATGGGCTATGAGATCTGAAATCACTAACGCTCTACTGATTAGGGAAGATGCTCATCAAAGGAAAACAATGGAGAAATGGATAGGTTACAAGGAGGAGGGCTCTTTGCTCCCAAGAGGTAGGGACACACCGGACAGGATCGAAGGCTCTGAATTGCAAGACAACAAGACATCAACACAACATAAGGCAATTCGAGTACTAGCATATACTAGGCATAAATGGATTGTAGATCCTGATCCAGTCAAAGTACAACCAGATTGGCACATATGTACTCATGAAAACACATGGCTACATAAGGTCAATTGGGACCCTTTGCAATGGACATGGTGTGATCCTTACGCGGGTCAAGGAAGCAAACCTATCCCTTTCTTTCAATTCACAACTAGATTGGGTCGTCATATTATAGCCGCTCAATCTGCCCGAGATCCGGCTGCTGCAAAGGTCTGGAAAACATATCATGTTCCTTACACAATTATCACCAAGTTTTGGCAGAAACTCTAGAAACAACAACACGTGAGGCGAATCACCACTTTCCAATGGCTATTAATACATAGGTCACTACCAAATGGTGCATGGCAACGTGGGAACCTTAGCTCTCCTAATTGTGTAGCGTGTGCAACTGTAGTAGAATCAATACAACACGCTCTATGGGACTGCCCAGAGTCCCATCGAATATGGCGAGGGGTTGGCTGCTTATTGCAATTATGCCAGGTGCAAGGCTCAATCAAGTGGGGGAATGTATGTTGGCTATCATGGAAGGCCCCAATTGACAGATATGAGCATTAGGAAGAGGGGATGACCTTGGTTATAAAAGCACAAGAGGTTTTTTTCTCCACCATCGACAATATCCACTCAACTCCTACTAGTGCCAAATCTCAAGTTGTGTTGGACTTGGTCAACCCAATAACTCTTTGGATTTTATGGAAACAACGGTGTAGATGAGTCTTCTCCAACCAAAGCGTGCAACCAATAATGTTAATGCAAGAGATATGGAGTGAAGCTATAGCCACTCTAAAGAGACAATATGATGGCCCCAAGGGCGACTCCGATAGAGTTGAAAGACAACGACTAGCCTTTTTCCAACAATGGTCGTCCTCTCCCTTTCTTGAGGCAGTGGGCATCCACATAAGATGAACCTATCGTGTCCCTATAGGGATTTGTATATAATAATCTCATCTGTAAAATCTTTATAACTAATGGAAGGAGTTTTTTTGGAAAATAAAATAAAAAAAGGGAAAAGTACTAGGATACCCCTGGAAGTTCATCTATTTACTAGAATGCCCTTGGAAGTTCCAAATTTACCAAACTACCCCTATGTCCAAAAAATTACACTTTATAAAGTAATTATACACTCAAATCTTTGGTAAATAGGGCTAGTTCGGGTCCATTTCTTCCATCTTTGGTAAATAGGGCTTGTAGATTTGAGTGTATAATTATTTTATAAAGTGTAATTTTTTGGACATAGGGGTAGTTTGGTAAATTTGGAACTTCCAGGGGTGTTCTGGTAAATAGACGAACTTCCAGGGGTTTCATGGTACTTTTCCCTAAAAACAATTCAAGTAAATATGTTCGAAGATTGATGCATCTACCTTACTTACCATTCTAGCTTGATTTGCACTATCCTATACATTGTCACTTTCTTTGTTGTTTTTTTTCTATTCAAGTACTTAACAATTTGCACTTTTTATATATAAATTTTTTGCATGTTCAACTAAAAATAATCATTACTCAAATGAAAGGCTTGTCCAGTATCTATATGTTCACTCTTGTTTTGTACACCACATTCCTTTTAGTAATTCATTATGAGAAAGTTAGAACTTCGAATTATTATATCCTCAGATTCATGTATGTAGAAAATCTTTACTTTCTTGTTATTTTCTGCTTTATAGCCATTTATATTGATGTCAAAAGGTCCATGCATTTTTTTAGTACCAAAGGTTCGTTTGCATGCCATCATCAATGTACATCATTACACATTTGCATTTATGTGAAAAATATAAATATTATAATTTATAATTATATCGATTAGCTTGACTTTTTTAGGTTACAAGTATTCACAAATCATTATCAGATCAATCCTATTGCAACTTTAATCTCATCGCATTTTAAATTTTCATGCTTATATAGAGTGTTTCCAACCCTCAATTAGTCAAACCACGTTGTCGTGAAGATTTCCGGCTACAGTGAGAAAATCGGATGGAATGGGCAAAGTCGGCAATGTGCAATTGAATAGGAATAAAGGAAATGTAAAGGGTGCTAAGATGCACGGGAGTTAGTGTTGAGGTGTACATTAGTGCACTTGCATATGTTGTAAAGGTGTTTAATGTACCTCCCTGGAAATCATGGCAATATTTCTCCTCTGAAAAAGAGGAATATTTGTCCCACATTGTAACATACCTCTCTCCTTGAGCTATAAAAGGAGGGAGGGGTCCCTTGCAAAGGGGTCCCTCGTTTTTGTGAGTTCCACATTTTTGGTTATTGGGGTTCCATTTTCCCAGTGTCGAGTGTGTTTTGGGTGTTTAGGGTTTAGTCTGCTTTAGAGCTCGTATGTTCGAGGGGTTTCGTTTCTACTTTGTCTCTTGTGTAAGACCTCGCTCGGCGCAACGAGCCGTGAGCTCCCTGACCGGTGGCTTGGCCGTAGACAACTGATGTAACCCGACCTACTTTACTACGACTCGAAACCGGGGATGTACTTTGTTGTCTTCCTATAAATACATATAAGAAGGGTCGTGCATATCTGTGTCTTGTCGGTGTTGATGGTGTTTAGTTCTTTTCTGGTTCTGTATACGGTGAGTGCTTGTCAAGTTTTCTCTATCAAAGTGTTTCTTTCTCTTTTGGTTTTGGTACATAAGTGGAGTGCATCAAGTGATCTTTGTTCGCGTACCTTCTCTTCCTCTCATTCAATTTATGTCAACTGTGTATCCGGAAACGCTCCGGCCGATGTCTGAGTTAGTGGTAACCGGTACCAGCGAAGCTCAGTCTTTCCTTCCCCATCTTTCTCCAGTTCAAGACCCCCATGGTCCCGCCCAAGCTAACATGTGCACGCAAAATACCATGACATATTTAGTGAACCCGACGTGAAGGGGCGAAAAGGGAGGATGAAGTTGGAAGATGAAGACTTCACAGAGATGGTGGCGGAATTGGTGATGGAGTTCAGACGAGTGACGATGAGACAAGAGGCAGCACAACAAGTGGTCAGGTGTGTGGTCGAAAGAGTCGGTCGTTTCAATGGGGATAAATTCCCATTCTACTTGGAAGTCTACAACATGGAAATGGAGGCGCGAGGTATAGACGAGGTGTTGAGGCTGGAGTTCTTCTGTCGGGTCATAGTGAACCAGATGCACGTGGAAGTAAAGGGGCTCTGAGAAGCCATAGTTCGTGGGAGGCCTTCAAAGAGGCACTCCTGCAAGCATACGGAGGGTGGTCGAAAAGTGGGGGACAACGCAATTTTGACCAGTGGGTTGCATCAGCAAAGACCCACCGGGGCGCAATGAAGGTGTTCCAGGAGTTCGAGCGGTGCTTTGCTCGGCTCCCGGAGCGGGAACAAAGACTGGTGGGGGTGGATAAGGTTCTGTTATTCGTGACGTCGATCGACTGGAAGGAACAAATGGCCTTTCTGATCGAGCTCGAAGATGACGAAGGAGCAAATGGCCTTACCGAGGACTGTTCGAAAGTCGAACGGGTATGTGGACGGCAGGATAAGGAGTGGCCCACGAACAGAAAGGGGAAGATGATGTGTGATGGCACACCATCACAACATGGAGCAGGCACGCAACGAGAAGGATCGGTGAAGCTCAACGTTGAAGCCCTGGTCCGGGAAGCGTACGAGGCTCTAAAGGCGAAGATCGAGGAAGAGGAAAGATCTGACATGCAATTGGATTCCGGAGATTCCGAGCTTGTTGGCCTTCTGGACGAGACGGACGTGGCCCATGCGAAGGCCGAAGGACGGTACCACGGGTCCAGAGGGTGTGGAGCAAGTCACCTGCTCGACTTGCGGAGAAAGACCGATCGAGGATAAGGTCAGGGTCGGAGAGGTGACGATCGCGAGTTCAGAAAAGGGTTGATGGTTTCGGGCACGACTGCCCGACACTCCATGTTGGCGACTAAGGTCGTCAGTGTTGAAACGTCAACAACACTTTGTGATGAAGATTGTTGAGTGCATAGTAGGAAGGCAAGATCGGAGAATAGAATGAGAGAGAGAAAGACTAGGAGGCACACAAGAAGAACTGTATTATTCGAGCTCTCTCAACAATGACAACCATCACACGATTAGACTACAAAGCCCATTATATACTAAATGAGCTAGGACAACTGCCCTTTGACATATTTATAGAATTGTCCGAACTCTAGTAGGTCGAAGATACAATGTGAGTACGACCATTATAGACCAGTATTCGACACTCCCCCGTAATGAGCGTATACAATAGAAATCTGTAATAAAGAAGACAAATAGACAATGCAGATTTTTACAAGGTTGTCAAACAAATAAGTTTTCTGTTCGAGTCGGTAAACTTCAAAAAACAGGAGGCCAAATTGGCCAGGGTCGGAGGAGTTGAGACCAAACCTCGAACTGTCGATGATGATTGTTCGAAACCATCCTGAGTGTTTGACTCAATCTGACTGATTCTTCATTACGCCCATCTGGTGCCTAAGGGATTGGAATCAATCTGTCGAAAGACACTTGGTCATTCCATCTGCAACATTATTAACTGTAAATATCTTCTCGAGGCCGATTTTCCCTGAAATGATGCAGTCCCGAACAAAGTGACATCGAACGTCAATATGCTTGAGGTTGTTGGAAGCGAGGTCGTCAATGCGGAAGATCTTGAAGCATTCAGTTCTGTTCTTCTCCTGCGTATGACAGAATGTAGGTCGTTGCACAGAGAGAGAGAGAGAGAGAGAGAGAGAGAGAGAGAGAGAGAGAGAGAGAGAGAGAGAGAGAGAGACAAAAGAACTTTCTATTTCCCAAAGCAATAATACAACAGCCAACCTTACAAAAAGGTTACAAGGTCAATATATATAGTGACCGACTTAGGGCAACTACCCTTTATGCTAATTACATAAATGGCCAAGACGAGATAGTGTGAATACGTCCATTATACACATGTATTCGACACTCCCCCGTAATGGGCGTATACATGGGTTATCTGAGATTACAGGTATAGACTTAGGTTCTCGGACATATCAGCTTTGTTCGAGTCGGCAGGGCCCGAAGGCAGAAGACCGAACTGGTCGGGTCGGAACAGTTGAAGCCGATCATTAAGGAACTGATGTCGGTTGTCGGGAACCATCCTGCTCTGTGTCCGGCTCTAACCGGACTGGTTTGCCGTTACGCCCATCTGATGCCGAAGAGACCGAAAACGGTCTGCCGAAAGACACTTGGTCATTCCATCTGCGACATTGTCGGTTGTGGATATTTTCTCTAGACCGATTTTCCCTGAAATGACGCAGTCCCGAACGAAGTGATATCGAACGTCGATATGTTTGGAGGCGTTGTGGTGAACCGGATTTTTTGACAAGGCAACAGCACCTTGACTGTCGCTGTAGACAACTGGAGCCGAGTCATGGTCGACTTGTCGAAACGTGTGCGCCAGCCGACCGAGCCACAAAGCTTCTTTTGCTGCGTCGGACGCAGCTACATATTCTGCTTCGGTCGTTGAGGTCGCTGTGCACTCCTGAAGTTTCGACTTCCACGAGATTGCTCCATTGCCGAATTTGAAGCAGTATCCGGTTGTTGATTTCCGACTGTCTATACAGCCGGCGAAGTCCGAGTCGGTGTAACCGACTACGCCTGAGGTTCGGTTCGGTCCGAAAAGAATGCCATGGTCTTTTGTGCCAGCCAGATATCTGAACACATGCTTGACTGCGTTCCAATGCGATCGGCCAGGATTGTGCATAAATCTGCTAACGACTCCTACGGCATGAGAGATATCAGGCCGTGTCGCGACCATCAGGTACATAAGGGAGCCGACTGCCGGTGCATACGGTACCGACTTCATATCTTCCCCCTCCGGACCGGATGTCGGGCAGTCTCGCTGAGAGAGCCGAAGATTCATAGGGAGCGGGGTTGAAGCAGATTTGGCTGATTGCATGTTGAAGCGTTCCAAGACACGTCCGATATAGTCGGTCTGAGACAAAAAAAGGTGTCGTTTGTCGCGATGCCGACTGATCTTCATGCCGAGTATGTGTCGTGCCGGACCGAGATCCTTCATGGCAAACTTCAACCGCAGTTGCCGAATGAGATCGGCAAGTTCGCCCGCGTGGCGTCCAGAAATTAGCATGTCGTCCACGTAAATGATGAGGAAGATGGGTGATCCATCTTGAGCTGTGTTGGTGAAGAGACAATGGTCCTCATCGCTTTTTGAGAAGCCGATCGATGTGATGAAGTCGTCGAACTTCTTGTACCATTGTCGCGGTGCCTGTTTGAGGCCGTATAGACTCTTCCTGAGTCGGCAGACTAGATGTTCTTGGCCAGTCGCCACGAAGCCTTTTGGCTGCTCCATATAAATTTCCTCGTCTAGATCACCATGGAGGAATGCTGTTTTGACATCTAGCTGAATCAGCTCCAAGTTGTCGGCTGCCACTACGCCGAGTAGGAAACGAAGGGTTGTCATTTTCACCACTGGTGAAAAAATCTCGTCGAAGTCGACGCCGTATTCTTGTCGGAAGCCCTTCGCAACTAGTCTGGCCTTGTACTTTGGGGTGGTCGAATCAGACGTCTCTTTTAGTCGATAAACCCACTTGCAAGGAAGAGCACGTCGGTTCCTAGGTAATTCGACCAGATCCCAAGTCTTGTTTGCCCGAATGGAGTGCATTTCCGACTCCATCGCCAGATGCCAGGTGGCTGAATCGACGGATGTCGATGCTTCTTCGTAAGACGTCGGTTCGCCGGCGTCGGTGAAGAAAATTCCAGGAGAATACCTCTCCGGAGGTTGCGACAGTCTCTCGGATCGTCGAGGCATGATTGGACTGGTCGCATCGGGTATCGTGGTCGGATGGTCCGAAAGCGGATTGTTCTGCTGCCGAGTCGGAGTTGTCCGAGTCGGTAGTGTAAGGTTCAGCTACCCGTGAAGCTGACCGTGTGTTGAGAGCGGGGCCTTCTTGAAGGGTCGGCACATCGGAAAAGGTTACCCTTCGGACTTCGATCGGTTTTTCGACTGATGGATTCATGGCCGACTCGTTGAACACAACGTCCGAACTTCGAACGATTTGTCTGCGTTCGGGGTCCCAGAGTCGGTATCCCATTTCGCCGTTGGATCCATATCCAAGGAAAATGCATTTCCTGGACCGAGGTGCAAGTTTTCGGCGATCATCTTTCGGAATAAGGGTGTACGCCTCGCATCCGAAGATCCTCAGCTTGTCGTAATTCGGCTTACTGCCGATCCATAGTTCCTGAGGAATTTGAAGTCCTAGAGGTCTACTTGGCGACATATTGATTATGTGTACTGCCGTGAGTAGAGCCTCTGCCCAGAAGCCATCCGACAGTCCGGAGTGTTGGAGCATGGAAACTGTCCGTTCTTGGATTGTCCGATTCATGCGTTCGGCAATCCCGTTTTGCTCCGGACTGTGTGGTGCCGTAAATTCTCGTCGGATGCCGCGTTGTCGGCAGAATTTGACGAATTCTTCAGATTTAAACTCTCCCCCATTGTCTGTCCGAAGGCATTTCAGCTTTCGGTCGGTTTGATTTTCTACCATAGCGAGCCAATCGGTGAAGATCGAGAAGACCCGATCTTTGGTGCGAATTGGATAAGCCCACACCTTTCGAGTCGAATCGTCAATAAAAGTGACGAAGTAAGAGGCACCACCGAGAGACTGATGCGGCATTGGGCCACAGACGTCCGAGTGGACCAAATCGAGAGGTCTCGATTCTCTTGGTGCTGATGTCGGGTGTGATGTGGCTGCTTGTTTGCCATACTGGCAATGCTCGCAGAATTGATGGTCGGAGAAGGAGAGTTTGGGGATGTATCCGGCTCTAGATAGGTGCGTGATGCCGGCCTTGCTGAGGTGTCCTAATCTTCGGTGCCATAGTGATGACACAGGAATATCCACCAAAAACAGGTTACCCTCTCTGAGCGTAACATGTAACGGATACAGGGAGTGTATCTTGGGTCCTCTAGCAAGCAGGAGGTTCCCCCTGTGGAGTGTCCACCCTCCCGAAGAAAAACCGGCACGAATGCCGTCTTCATCTAGTTGTCCGACTGAGATCAATGGCCGTGAGAGCTCGGGTACATGTCGGACATTGTGGAGTACAAGTGTAGAGCCACCTGCAAGGTTGAGCTCTACTGTGCCGATTCCGATGATGTCACAGTGTTGCGAGTTACCGACCCGAACTGAGTCGGAGTGACGGATCGTGTATTGCCGAAATTGGGATCGATGAGGAGTCACGTGAAACGACGCGCCCGAATCCAAGAGCCATGTGCTCGATTCTTCAGTCGTGAGCAGAACTTCTGAGCCAACTGGATTTTCGATTGATAGTATGTTCGGGTCGTCTGGTAGCACATCAGCTGAGAAGCTGACGTAATTGATCTCCTCATGCCGGCCACTCTTCTTGTTGTTCTTGTTCTTGAGTGCGCGGCAGTCGGCTTTGATGTGTCCGGGTTTCTTGCAGTAGTTGCAGATTCGGTTATCCCGTGACTGGCTCCGTCTTCGCTGACTGTTCGGCGGCCGTGAGGAATCTCTTCCTCGTATGTTCGATCGGTCTGTCGAACCTTGTACTACGTAAGCGTCGTCTGTTGAGTCTTTGGCGAAAGACTTTCTCCGAGCTGCTTCGGTCAGGATTGCGCTCGTGACTTCGGAGTATTTAACAGCCGTGGTTGACGCGTTGCACACGGTTGTGACGAAAGTTTCCCATGATGAGGGAAGGCTGCTCATGAGTATCATTGCTCTGAGTTCATCCTCGATTGCCGTCCCCTGTGACGAGATTTGGGAGCTTATGCTTTCGTACTCATTGAGGTGTGCTTGAACCGAGTCGGATTCTTTCATCCGCAAGTTGTAGAGGCGCCGGATCAGAAACATCTTTGTTGCGGCGACCTTCTTTTCGTAAGTGTCCGACAGTGTTTTCCACAGTTCAAATGCTGTCGTACACGATTGCACCGTAAAGTATACCGATTCCGATAGGTGCATCCGAATCGTGGCGCGGACGATTCTGTCCAGCTTCTGCCACTCAATTGGTTTGTATCCTTCTGGAGGTTCTTCATTTTCGATGGGATCGATTTGCCCCTTGACTATGAGATAGTCTTGCATTTGTTCCTTCCAGAAGTTGAAGTTCGATCCATCGAACTTTCGTAGACTCATTTCTGACGAGCCGGATGTTGATGCCATCAAATTCGGTTTTGGTTAACGAAGCTCGGTTCGGAGTTGACTACGGACCTTGTTGGAGTGCAGCCGGTTGGCTCACCCGATATTGTTCTAGTCGGGTTTGAACCCGAGTCGGTTCGGCTTCGGAACTTGCTCGAATTGACTTCGGTAGCTTGAGGGACAGAGCCGACTGGTCTTCCCGAATGTTGCCGAGTCGGAGTGAGCCCGGTTCGCTTCGGATATATATGCCGAATACCGATTATTAAAACCGATTATCTGGACCGATTCTGCTTCGGGTGACTGCAGCAACGAGAGAGATGGATCTAACTGATCCTCTCGAATGTCGATCAGCCTGATGAAGCACGAATTTGGGGTTGTTGTCTTGAGACCGATCTGCACCGAGTGGTTACAGCGAGCGGCGTTTGATGACCTCTTCGGATGCCGTTTAACCGAATGGAGCACGAATCGTGTCAATGTTGCACGAGGGGATTTCACCTCGAGCGGTTACAATCACAAGGAACGGAGTACAGCCTGCTGGCTTACTCCAAACAAAGATGATCTAACGCGATGAGATGCAAACCTGGTTTTTTTTTTTTCTTCTTCCTCTCTCTTCTTCGAATGACGCAGGAAACCGAATGCTGAGACGACGGCCGACAGCGGATTGAGGGACCGACTACTGTGCAGGCTCTGATACCAGATGTTGGAAGCGAGGTCGTCAATGCGGAAGATCTTGAAGCATTCAGTTCTGTTCTTCTCCTGCGTATGACAGAATGTAGGTCGTTGCACAGAGAGAGAGAGAGAGAGAGAGAGAGAGAGAGAGAGAGACAAAAGAACTTTCTATTTCCCAAAGCAATAATACAACAGCCAACCTTACAAAAAGGTTACAAGGTCAATATATATAGTGACCGACTTAGGGCAACTACCCTTTATGCTAATTACATAAATGGCCAAGACGAGATAGTGTGAATACGTCCATTATACACATGTATTCGACAGAGGTGTAGTGATGAACCAGATTTTTTGATAGAGCAACAACACCCTGACTATTGTTGTAGACAACTGGAGCCGATTCGGAGTCGACTTTTCGAAACGTGTGCGCTAGCTGATTGAGTCATAAACCCTCTTTCGCCGCATCGAGCACGGCTACGTATTCGGCTTCGGTTGTTGATTTGGTAATGCACTCTTGAAGTTTCGATTTCCACGAAATTGCTCCATTGCCTGTGTTGAGAATCAAGCCCAACTTGGTCTAGTGTGTGAACTCACCTTGAGAGTGAAGAGACACCTCAACGGTCAAGAGTCACCATTATGTCACCACTTTGTATTCTAGCATTTAGTATGAGTCATAGAATCATATTCTATGACACATAACTTATGAGCTTTCACATTCCCCATGCTCCATGAGCCTTGTAGTTAATGAAGAGAGAGGGTGACTACATAAAGCACCCTCCTCCCACCTTGTATAATGTTGAGTCTTTCTCCTTTGCTAATAGAACTTTCTCTTGCGTATTCTTTGTGTATTACTCCTTGTCTCTCTCTCTCATACACACACAATTCACACCTATTTCCGCTTCACAAGAATCCATCTCTTGATTTTTTACATGGTATCAGAGCGATTTGGTAGCTCGATCTAGCCCATTCGCCTCATCGTGATCGTGTGTTGTGCTCTACGCCGACGACCAAGAACCGGCTCATAGCTATCGTAGCTTCGCTACATAGCTCGCATTCGAAGAGAGAAGAAGAAGAATGTTACCGGCTGGCAAAGGAGTCCAGAGTGTGAAACGAAGGAGTTATTTAATTATTAAGGAATGGTTGTGAGTAAGCTATTAGTGTGGACGGACGGACCGGAATCGGTATGCCATTCCGGATCCGGACCGATTCCGAACAGGTGCGGATGGCACCATTTTGTACTACAAACCGGAAACCTATTTAAAGGCCCGGATACAATGTAATGAGCAACGGATAATTAATGAAGCTTAGTGTTTTTATCTCTCTGTGTTAATTGCCGTTCTGCATTCATTGTTATATCTTACGCGTGTGATTATTAAGGACGATCTTGCTAAGTAACCTAATTAAGTCGGATTAATCGTTGAGCCTAATCCTCTTGCTGTAACACCCCTTTGGTGAAGTGTCTTCCGTAGACACCCTGTGTTAGGCTATTGTCCGTAAGCTTGGTACTTGGAATTGGAACAACGGCGACGGAAAGCATTTGTCGACCGACACAGGAAAGGAAATGAAAAAATGTTCGAAATCGGCAAGCCGGTGTTAGTATTTCAGACCCGAATGGGCAAGATGCCGGGTAAACTACGGTTTAGATGGACCGGCCCGTATTGGCTGACACGTGAGTATAATGGGTCCTACTAGTTAGGGACACTTGCCAGCGAAGTGCTAGGCAAATGGGTCAACGGATTCAGATTGAAGCCATATAGAGGACCGATGCCCAAGAACCCATTTGAGCAAAGGACCGACACCGGATCGAGATCCAGTGCGGAAACGGCAACCTATGAGGGAAACGACAACCACCAAGATGGAGGAGACGACAAGCCGGTAACTGGGGAGAATGAGGCGACGGCAAACCGTAATGAGGCCGGTAAGGGTCCAATAGGACCAACGGACAAGTAACCTCACACTACATTTAAAAGAAAAAAAAGCGAAGTAATCATGCAAAAGCGAGGTATGAACGGACGAGAGAGTGAGGAGCGAAAAGGTACGTAGTGGGCATTTAAGCGCCGCCATAGGACATAATGCTATTTTAGGACATGACGTGCACACGCTCGAAAAAGGCGCCAGAATGCACAGAGAAAAACCACAGCGCATGGAGACCTTCTACTTTCGCGAACCCAGGAGCACAGAAGCACCAAGGCGTTGGAAGATCACCAGACGAGAACCTATGCATAGAGTGTTGGGAGACAGGTCCCTCCGGATGGGAAGGAAGAAGAACAGTGCCGACGAACAAACTCGGCCGAGGCCGAAACGGTATGAGGAGTACCGGGCTACAGAGAGCCGGATGGTGCAGGCCCGATACAAACCGGATGAGGAGTACCCGGCTACGGAGAGCCGGATGGTGCAGGCCCGGTACAAACCGGATGAGGAGTACCCGGCTACGGAGAGCCGGATGGTGCAGGCCCGGTACAAACCGGATGAGGAGTACCCGGCTACGGAGAGCCGGATGGTGCAGGCCCGGTATGAACCGGATGAGGAGTACCCGGCTACGGAGAGCCGGATGGTACAGACCCGGTGAGAACCAGATGAAGAGACATATTCGTAAATATGTTCCTGAGAGCCCATCGAGGCTACATTTGTAAATAGCCGAAAAGTCATATTAGTATAAATATGACTTAGGGCAAACTTTTAATTGTGTGTTGTTGTTACTTTTCTTGTTGGTGCAAGAAGAAGAGAGAGCGCATAACTGTACAGAGAGAGACAGGGAGAGACAGAGAGAACGAGGTCGTTGCCTCTGTTGTAACCGCCGCCTGTGGCGAAGAGCGTGAGTCCGAGGTCGTTGCCTCCGAGAACTCACTGTTTTGTACATTCATACATAGTGACAGTTTGCAGCCTATGGGCTGCCGTGGTTTTTTCCTCCAGTTTGGGGTTTTCCACGTTAACCTCCTGTGTAGTGTGTGTGTATCTTCCTCTCCTTTGTATCGTGTTGTATTTCCCGTTTTTCTGTGTATGAAAAGAATCTCGGTTGTGGCCGAGCGTTGCGCATAAGGAACATTGGGTTCCCGTCACAGAGAACCCCCGCTTTCTGAACTCTCTCTCTCTCTCACTCTCACTCTCATCACCATCCAACCTCGCCACCACAATCTGACCTTGACACAGACATGGACCCGCAAACGCTGTCGGAAGCCGCCAAGAAATGGCTAAAGCAACACAGGCTCGAGGGCTTCTTGACGATTATGGAGGCACCGCCACACAAAGAAGCCGACAAGGTGATCAAAGAAATCGACACAGAGGTCATAACAGCGGAGGCGATCCGTGCGTTAACAGGCCTTCTAGAGGGAGGCATATTCACGATCGACAATCCGACCTCGGAGCAACTCATCAAGTATTTTGGTGAGTACTCCCTAGCCAGCAAGGGCTACCGGACACAGGGCGACGGAGATATGCTGTTCCGCGAGATTGCCCGTGTGCTCCACGAATACGGCCATATGTACCCTAGACCCCCTGTCATGCCGCAGAACCGGGTAGGGATGATCATCGCCACCTATGAAGGGATCAAGGTGGATTGGCCGGTATTGATCGCAGACGGTTTGTGTGCGGTGATCGAGATCGTCAGAGGAAAAGATGACAAAGAAGGCCGAGACGGACGGAGGATATGGCACGCAGTAACTCAGTGGCTCACCTTGCTTGTGCCACCCGTCGAGCCCAAGAAGCGGGGAAGAGTGGCGGACGGCACCCCAAAGACTGCTTCCAAAAGACAGGCCTCTAAGTCCACTAAGGGGAAGGCGGCGGACGCAGAACAGGCGGGAAAGGAGAGCGCCAGCCGGAAGCTGCCAACGGGTGCGCAGGAGGAACCACCGGTACGGCCCGTAAAGATTACACTCCGCCGACCGGTGAATAGAGAAGCGGACCCCTTGGCGGCGAAACTCAATGCCGGGACTCAGGAAGACGAAATAGAGGAGGAGCCTACGGAGCACCTCCAGCGACGGTCGTCGGCAAGGACCGTTGAGGCAGTCGGGAAACATTTGGACCCTCAGATGGAGGGAACACCGGCTCCCCACACTGAGACTCCCACGCCAAGGGAGGAACCGGAACCGGTGCGCATGGCACCAGAATCAGAAGCCCTTGCACCACCGGCAGCACCGACAAGTCCCATTCCGCCAGAGCCGGAAAGGTCAATGCAGCCTCCCTCAGCCAACCAAGAAGAAGCGCAAGGGGAACCAGGACAACAAGGTGGTCCACGGGCAGAAACGGAATTGCAACTCGGCGCAATCAGGCGGGACCACCCACCCACAAGCGAGCCCATCCGTCAAACCTCCGTGCAAGCACAACAACAATGCACCGGTAGCCTATGGCTCCAATGGATAGGCGAACAGATTGTCGGAGCAGTGGGGTATATTGAGGTGGAAGAAAGAGCGCAAAGCGAACGGTTGCTCTTCACAACCGAACAACTAGAGACGACCCAGTCCAGAATCCGGTGACTTGAAAAAGACTTGGATCAGGTCACGGCAAAAATGGCCAAAATGGCCCTAACGACAACACAGATCCAAGCACCGGTGACTCCGGTAAGTGTACAGAATAAAGAAACAGACCAACCTGTACATACTAATAAGACCCCAGCAACGGAAACCGTTCCAGAGAGAGATGCGGCGCAAGCCCAGGAGCTTGTGGAATTGAGAGATGAACTTGCCGCACAAGAAGCGCTAAGGAGCCGTGAACGAGAATTGAAGACAACGGCCGAAGCAGAATTAAAGAAGACTGCTGAGAACCTCCGTCGGGCAGAGGAGAGCCTCCGGAAAGGCCATCAAGCTTACGACCGGCTAAGGGAGGAAAAAGACAAAGTGCTGCAGGAAAAGGACAAGTTGCGGAAGACGGCGGAAACGGAAATTGAACAGCTAAAGGAGGAGCTCCGCCAGCAGAAGGACCGCGAGGACCGGGCCCGTCGACAGATCAACGTACGGCTCAAGCAAACGACAAATGATTTTGAGCACCTGCACCGGGACTACAAACGGCTGGAAATGGAGCATAAGGAACGGATGGCCGAGCTCCGGTAGGAAGTTGATCAGGCTGCGACGGCGCTCGCCGACGAACGAGCGGAAAATACAAGCCGGTTGGATGAGGCGGAGAAGGTCCAGATGGAGCTCCAAAGGCAACAGTAGGAAGAAAGGGAGAGAGTGTCAACGGTATTGCAAAAATTACAAAGCACATATCAAGGGCAATCGACGCGTTACAAGGAGCAGGCGGAAGACAACGTCAAAATCATCAAGCAATTGAAGGAGGAACGACAAGCTGCGGAGATCAAATCGCAGATGGGAACGAGCCGGATTCAGTGCATCCTCCGGGCATGGCTGAATCAGACAAAACGCTTGATTGACGAAAGCTCCGTAAGATGGTGGACAAAGTGGGCACAAAATACGGCGGAACTCCAATTGCTACGGGCAGACGTGGAAAACCGGCGGAAGGAAGGAGATGATTGTTACACGTTGACTTCCAAGGACTTCACCGCCATACAGGACGAGCTGGCCGAAGACTTCCAAGTCCTGGCGGATGAATAGCTAGTGCAGGTCCGGAAACTCATAGCTCAACTAGACGATGATAGGTTGGATGCTCAAATCTAGTTTGAGAGCTACGAGCGGTCCCGGGTCCGGGAAGAAAAAGCGCGGGAAGCGGCAACGGTTAACCTTAGTGATGAGGAACCGTCGCCGGACGAGGGCCAGGCCGGAACCAGTCAACCGGAGACCACTACGACGGAGGGAGCAACGACAGAAACGCCGGTGTTAGAGCAACAAACGGAGGAGCAGTCGCAGCAGCCACCAACGGACCAGTCGCAACAGCCATCAACGGAGCAGCAACAGCAACAACAATAACCAAATCCAGATGAACCATTGGAGACTCTCGAACAAAGCATTCTAGATATTTTGGACGAAGAATAGCAAGGGTCGGATGGTGGATTCGACGTACAAGGTACTGTCCCACGGGCGTGCCATGTGTTACTGGCCGGCAAAGGAGTCCAGAGTGTGAAAAGAAGGAGTTATTTAATTATTAAGGAATGGTTGTAAGTAAGCTATTAGTGTGGACGGACGGACCGGAATCGGTATGCCGTTCCGGATCCGGACCGATTCCAAACAGGTGCGGATGGCACCGTTTTGTACTACAAACCAGAAACCTATTTAAAGGCCCGGATACAATGTAATGAGCAGCGGATAATTAATGAAGCTTAGTGTTTTTATCTCTCTGTGTTAATTGTCGTTCTGCATTCATTGTTATATCTTACGCATGTGATTATTAAGGACGATCTTGCTAAGTAACCTAATTAAGTCGGATTAATCATTGAGCCTAATCCTCTTGCTGTAACACCCCTTTGGTGAAGTGTCTTCCGTAGACACCCTGTGTTAGGCCATTGTCCGGCCCTAAGAGTTAACAAAGAAGAAGAATCGATATAATGAATACTCAAATGGGGAGCGCTCTCCCTACCGAAAAGTTGGATCGAAACAACTTCGCATCTTGGGAGTACAAGATGCACCAATACCTTGTCGGACAAGGCTATTGGAGCTACATCAAAGGAGCGCATGAAGACCAACCCGCCGAAGCAGCTCCCGGATACACAACATGGGAGCAAGCCGCAAGCCGCATGATGTATTGTTTGGCAACATGTGTTCACAACCACATGCTCGGTTACATTCAAGAAGCCAAGACGCCGAAGGAAGCGTGGGAAAATCTACGAAAGATTTTCGCCGCCAACATGACCGCGAGGAGCTTCAACTCCGCCAAGAGTTGAACAACATTCAACAAAGGGACATGTCCATCACGACATACACCTTGAAGATCAAGGAGCTTTGCGACTCGCTCGGCTCAATAAGCGTAAGTATAGATGATGATGAAATGGTGGAAATATGCCTCGGAGGCCTCGCACCACGGTTCGGAGCGATGCGAACCGCCGTTCTAGCACGGGAGAAATCTCCCTCCTTCTTCGAGCTCCAATCAATGCTATTGGTCGAAGAAAACCACGTGCGTACAAGGAGCAATGAGTCAGAAGGCCACATGCTCTACATGCACTCTAATGGAGGAAGAGGACGCGGACGAGCGAGAGGCCGATTCGGCCAAGGACAAGGCGGACAAGGTCCGACCTACGACAACAACTCCCAATTTCGGCCGTAAAACGGAGGCCAATGAGGAACCTTTGCAAAAACGGAGTAGCCGAGCGCAAAAATCGGCACATCCTCGAAGTAGCACGGGCCATGATGAACGAGAAGCATATGCCCAAGTCATATTGGGCCGAAGCAGCAAATACAGTCGTCTACCTAATGAACCGGTGCACAACATCCGGCGTGCACGAGGTCACGCCGCACGAAAGATTCTTCGGAAAGAAGCCAAACTTATCACATATCCGGATATTCGGCGCGATAGCGTACGTGCACATCCCCGACGAGAAGCGTCAAAAACTTGACCCGAAGTCGGAGAAATGTATCCTCGTAGGATACTCACTAGAACAAAAGGGGTACAAGTGCTACAACCCCTCAACTCGAAAATCACGGGTAAGTCGAGACGTTGTCTTTGACGAGTCCGCATCCTGGTACGCACTAGAGACAACTCCAACTCCGACTCCGCTCGACCCGGAATCTGCCGACCAAGAGATCGGAGATGAAGATTGCCCTACGCGCATGATTGAAGAAAGTCCGACCACGACCCGACTGAGCGGACCACAAGAGCCTTTGAGCGATCAAAGCACATCACGGCCTAGCCCGAAGATGGACAAAGGCAAGGCGAAAATGGCGGAATATGAGGACGATCGCTTCGACGACGATGAATCGACTCACTCACTCGACAGTGAATTCGGCGGCTTTGAGGTACCAATCGGAGCAAAGAAAGCCCTCATCTCTGCAAATGAAAAGCTCCACCGATCCAGTCGTGAGAAGAACCCCGTAAGTCGATTCGGCTACAACGATTATATGGCGTATCATTACCCCTTTATGATGAAGGTAGCGACAGTACGGGAGCCGGAAACCTTTTCCGAAGCCACGAAGGACCCGCGATGGATCGAAGCAATGAACGAAGAGATGCAGGCACTACGGAAGAATGAGACGTGGGATCTCGTTCCCACCTCACCACACATAAAGGCGATAGGATGCAGATGGATCTACAAGGTGAAGTATAACGCCGATGGCTCCGTAAACCGCTACAAAGCTCGACTCGTAGCGAAAGGATACGCTCAAACGCATGGCGTCGACTACGAAGAGACCTTTGCCCCAGGGGCAAAGATGACAATGGTGCGGACCGTAATTGCGATTGCCGCAGCGAAACGGTGGCACCTCCATCAAATGGACGTCAAGAACGCCTTTCTACAAGGCGAATTAGAAGAGGAGGTGTACATGATCCAACCACCCGGCTTCAACTCGAGCACTCATCCAAAAGCCGTATGCCAACTCAAGAAGCCACTCTACGGCCTCAAGTAAGCACCACGTGCTTGGCATTTGAAGATAACGCAATATCTTCATCAAATCGGCTTCCGTATGTCAAAATCGGACAACTCCCTCTACATACGAAGCGATTCCGCAAGTCTGATCATCATCATCTTATATGTGGATGACCTAGTCATTGGAGGTGAGCATCTCGTCGAAATCACTAAGGTCAAATCCCTCCTTTCCGACAAGTTGGAGATGACGGACATGAAGGAGCTCCACTACTTCCTCGGCATCGAGGTAATTCAGACTCCAGCCGGAATCATGATCTCTCAACGGCACTACATCCTCAACTTGTTATACAAGTTCGGGATGGCTGAGTGCTAATCCGTGGCAGCCCCGCTCGATCGTAATCTCAAACTAGATGCGAACTCCGGCACCAAAGCGTGTGAGCCGACTCAACATCTACCTCACAATCACACGACCTGATCTCAGTTATCCGGTCGGTCTCCTTAGCCAATTCATGCAAACACCGCGTGATACTCACTTGGATTGCGCTAAGCGAGTTCTACGATACGTGAGCGGCACAATGGGTTACGACATCCTCTACAAGACCGCGATGCCAATACAACTCGAGGGGTACACAGACGCCGATTGGACCGGTTACAAAGCTGATAGAAGATCAACCTCCGGATTTGTTTTCTCCCTCGGCAGCGGAGTAATATCCTGGAGTAGCAAGAAGCAGCCTACCGTCGCTCTTTTGAGTACGGAGGCAGAATATCAGGGCGCAGCCGTAGCTGCATGTGAAGCCGTATGGCTTAAGAGGATTTTGAAGGATTTGGGCGTTCCCATCAAGGATCCGACTCCCCTTTACTGCGACAACATGAGCAGTATTTATCTAGCTCGGAACCCGGTGTTCCACGCGCGGACAAAGCACATCGAAGTGCACTATCACTTCATCTGAGAGCGCGTTCTAGCTGGCGATGTCGACCTACAACACATTAGCATCAATCTTCAAACGGCTGACATCTTCACTAAAGCCTTAGGAGCCGACAAGCTATGGCAATTCATGACCGATCTCGGATTGACGATCCCTGACCTGCCAAGCTTGAGGGGGAGTACTGAAGACACTACGCAATAACGCGTAGATTCCGCAACCACGCAACAAAGTCGCGAAGAAAGACGCAAGCCGAAGCACAGACTTCACAACTACGCACAACGCAACCTGGAGCACGGATTCTGCAACTCCGCATACATGCGAGTCGACACGAGTTGACGCGGACTCCAGAACGCGAGTTGAAGCAGATTTCGGATACCGTCTGAAACCGACCCGACTTGAGCTTGAGGGGGCGTGTTGAGAATCAAGCCCAACTTGGTCTAGTGTGTGAACTCACCTTGAGAGTGAAGAGACACCTCAATGGTCAAGAGTCACGATTATGTCACCACTTTGTATTCTAGCATTTAGTATGAGTCATAGAATCATATTCTATGACACATAACTCATGAGCTTTCACATTCCCCATGCTCCATGAGCCTTGTAGTTAATGAAGAGAGAGGGTGACTACATAAAGCACCCTCCTCCCACCTTGTATAATGTTGAGTCTTTCTCCTTTGCTAATAGAACTTTATCTTGCATATTCTTTGTGTATTACTCCTTTCTCTCTCATTCTCTCTCTCTCTCTCATACACACACAGTTCACACCTATTTCCGCTTCACAAGAATCCATCTCTTGATTTTTTACAGCCTAATTTGAAGCAGTATCCAGTTGTTGATTTTCGGATATCCACACAGCCAACAAAATTTGTGTCGGTGTAATCGACTACGCCTGAGTTTTTGTTCCGGCCAAAGAGGATGCCAAGGTCTTATGTGCCCACCAGGTATCTGAATACATGCTTAACTGCATTCCAATGTGATCAACCTGGGTTGTGCATGAATTTATTGATGACTCCTACGACATGAGCAATGTCAGGTTGTGTCGCGACCATCGTGTTAAGAAACAAGCTCAACAAAAACATGTGATGCTTATTGGTAAACTGAGATCCTCTATAGTAGCTATTAGGAAATTAGCTACTATTAGACATATAGGTAAAACAACTATTTAGCTATTCACAACTATTTAGCTACTCACAACCAATTAACTGAATATGTAAGTGACTTATATACTTAGGTAAAAAGTAAGAGTGGGTAGGAGAGTGAAGTAAGAAGAAAAGAAGAAAACAGACGAGAGAGGCTTTTTTCTCTGTGTAATGAAACATAACGTTTTTGGGATCTATAGAGGTAAGTCTCCTTCCCCATTTCCTTTCTCTCTTGAACACACTAACAATCCAACACATCACGATCCGATGTGCACTAAGAAGAGTCGTTGCGCCTTCTTAACATGGTATCAGAGCGCAGTTGCTCGTAAAAAGGAATAAACTGTATAGATTTGAGAAGATTTCTCTAGTTGCTGATCTGAATCAGAGAGTTTCTTGTTGAAGTTAATCGCAACTAAAGCCCTAAATTGGAAGAGAGATGGATGTTGAAAATGGAAGCCAAATAGTTAAAGAGAAACTGGATAAAGACAATTTCCCTGCGTGGAAATTCAGAATGACAAATTTCCTAATGGGAAAAGGGTAATGGGATTACATTGAAGGAGACCTAGAAGAGGCTCCAGAGATCCCTGAAGAAAATGCAATTGCTGCATAGATCAAAGCATTTAAGGATTGGAATCAAGGGGCAAGAAAAGTATTGCACAGCTGAATCCGAGTCAATCGACTTGGAGAGACCGACCGACAATGAGTTTGAGTCGGCATATCTGTTAAAGTTGATCGATGAATATGAATCAGAGTCAGTGGACATCCGACAACTGATTGACATGAACGAACCGAGAGAAGATTTGCCAGAGACATCCAAACGAGGGCCAACAATGAGTGGAAGGAGATACTGAGACAGAGAAAGGAGAGCAACAAAGACATATGCCAGTCAATACATCCTCTTAATTGATGAAGCCATTGCCGACAAGCACACAGTGTTATGATGAAGCCACTGCCGACAAGCACAGAGAGAAATGGCCGAGTGTGATGCAAGATGAGATGGATTCTTTGCACGAGAATTATACTTACGACCTAGTAGAGTTGTCGAAAGGTAAGAGAGCACTTAGGAATAAATGGGTCTACAAGGTGAAGACGGGAGAAGTTGACAGTGCGCCTAGGTATAAAGCCCGCATTGTGGTGAAGGGTTTCCAACAGAAAAAGGGCGTCGACTTTGACGAAATATTCGCTCCAGTCGTGAAGATGACATCCATTAGAACTATTCTGAGCATAGTTGCCGGTATGGATCTGGAGATCGAACACTTGGATGTCAAGACGACATTCTTACACAGGGAGCTGGATGATGAAATCTACATGCAGTAGCTCGAAGGCTTTGAGGAGAAAGGGAAAGAGAACATGGTGTGTCGACTGAAGAAAAGCTTGTATGGTTTGAAACAAGCTCCACGCCAGTGGTACAAGAAGTTCGAATCCTTCATGGTGGAACATGGGTTCTAGAAAACACAAGCGGATCATTGTTGGTTCTCTTATTATATGTAGACGACATGTTGATATTAGGTCAAGATACAAGAAAGATCGGAAGCTTGAAGAAAGCTCTAGGCAAATCGTTTGCCATGAAAGATCTTGGACCGGCAAAGCAAATCTTAGGGATGCACATAGTTCGAGACAGAACTAAGAAAGTGTTGTGGTTGTCACAACAGAAGTATGTGACAAAGATCCTAGAAAGGTTCAACATGTTGGAGGCAAAGCCAGTCGGCTCGGTGTTGCCGACAAACTACACAATGAATGCCTCGCAATGCCCGAAAAGGGAGAAAGAAAAGGTTGAGATGAAGAAAGTATCGTATGCCTTAGCCGTCGGCAACTTAATGTATGCTATGGTTTGTACGAGACCAGACATAGAATTTGTTGTGGGAACAGTAAGCTGATATATGAGTACTCTAGGACGAGAACACTAGGCAATGGTGAAATGGATACTCAGGTACTTAAAAGGCACCTTGGTTGTGTGTCTTAAGTATGGTGTCGGAAAACCCATGCTCGAAGGGTTTTTACCAACTCGGACATGTCGGGGGATGTAGACTCAAGCCGATCCACGTCAAGGTACGTGATGACCTATGTAGGGGGAGCAATGTCATGGCAGTCACGACTGTAGAAGTCTGTGGCCTTGTCTACCACAGAAGCAGAGTACATGGCAGCATTAGAGGCTGGCAAGGAGCTAATTTGGATGAGAAACTTTCTCAACGAGTTGGGGATGAAGCAAAGGGATTTCTTGCTTCATTGTGATAGCCAGAGTGTCATACATCTAGCCAAGAATACTGCATACCACTCCCAGACCAAGCACATACAGAGAAGGTATCACTAGTTATGGGAGAAAGTTGAAGAAGGAGAGTTTACCCTCGTGAAGATCCATAATGATGACAATGGATCTGACATGCTGACAAAGAACCTACCGATGGACTGACTTAGAGTTTGTCCACAGAGGACATGAATAACGGACTCCTCCCCACAAGAGTGAAGGGGGAGTTTGATAGGAATATGTCCCTCCAGTGGGAGGAGTCGACTAATCGGATGAGAGCCGACGGTTGAGGAGTCGACTCAGATAGAGTTGATCGAGGTCGAAGACACGACCAACTAGTCAGGCCGACCGGATGGTCGATGACCAGGCCAACTAGTCGATGGATGAGTTGGTTGATTAGTAAGACTATTATTAATATTAGATAATAATAGGAATGACATTAGCAGTGGCTACATTTGTAAATAGCCCATACAAGGCATAAGTATAAATGCACTTAGGGCAAACAGTTTGCGTGGCGATGCAGCAAAACATAATAGTGTGTGTGCCTTTGTAGCATAGTGTGACAAAGAAGAGAGAGGGTGTGAGCATGAGAGAGAGCGGCAGCAAAGTTCAATGAACTTGCTAAGAACCCTAAGCGGGTTATCCTCTGTGTGTGTCAGAGAATATTGTAACCGTTTTTCTTTTACTCTCTCGTGTATAGTGGAATCTCTGTTCCCGTGGTTTTCCTCGTTTTAGGGTTTCCAAGTTAAATCTGTGTACACTGTTTTCTGGGTTTTAGAGTTGTGTATTTTTAAAGCATATTCCTTTTCTTGTGGATTGATGATTCGTTTCCCAACAACTTGTATAACAAGTTGAGGATGTAGTGCCGTTGAGAGATCATAATGCTAGTCGGAGTCTGAATTACCTTGATGCCAAGGAAGTAATGGAGCTCCTTCATATCCGTCATCTCGAATTTGTCGGAGAGGAGGGACTTGACCTTGTTGATGTCGACTAGTTTTCACCTCCAATGACCAAATCATCCACGTATACGATGATGACAATTGGACTTCCAAAATCGCCTCTTATGTAGATGGAGCTGTCGAATTTTGACATTGTAAAGTTGATTCGATGAAGATATTGTGTTATCTTCGAGTGCCAAGCACGTGGTGCTTGCTTAAGGCCGTAGAGTGGCTTCTTTAATCTGCAGACTACTTTCGAATGGATTTTGGATTCAACGTTGTCGTGAAGATCCGTCACTACGCGCGGATCGTGAGGCGGAACCGCCAGGGTTCTAGACCGGAAGGATTCAAAGTCGGTACAAGCTTTGGCGCAAGCTTTAGCGAGAAAGTACTTAAGATAGATTGGGAAAGAGAGAAGTTGATATTAAACGATTGAGAGAGATTGATTGAACTTTTAACTTTAGATTTAAGAAACAAGTTACACGATCAATTTGATAACGAATTTCTTCTTCTTAATTTCATAATAAAAAAAACGTGTTTTTTCTCCTCCCCCTTCCTTCTTTTATAGATCCTCTCATGCATATGATGCATGTGAGGGTACAAGACATGCATAAATTGCATGTTTGCCATTTGGCGCTTATGTATTACATGTGGTGCATGATAACCATGTCACTCATTTTAGCTCTCATGTATGAGAATTTACATGTAAAAGTACAATGATAGAAATATAATTTCAACTAAACAGCATGGCTTAATGGTAAGCCAATTGATTCCTAACTTGGAGGTGCAAGGTTCAAATCCTTCCTTGCCCTCCTTGTATATGTATATATGTATAATATTTATATATTTATTTATCTAGACGTCGGTTCGTCGGATGTCGGTGCCTCGCCGGATGCCGTCGCCAGATTGCCGTCGGATCACCGGCTCCATCGCCGGTCCGGTTTTGGTTGGCGTCGGTTACCGGATGCCGTCGCCAAATACCGGTGCCATCACCGGATGCCGCCGCCTCGCCGTCGCCGGATTGCCGTCGGATCACCGGCTCCATCGTCGGTCCGGTTTTGGTTGGTGTCGTCACCGGATGCCGCCGCCGGATTGCCGTCGGATCACCGGCTCCATCGCCGGTCCGGTTTTGGTTGGCGTCGGTTACCGGATGCCGTCGCCAAATACCGGTGCCATCACCGGATGCCGCCGGATCACCGGCTCCATCGCCGGTCTGGTTTTGGTTGGCCAAAACCCTTTACGAGTAGCTAGCCCACCTCCACTCTTAGTTCGAGTTACCTTGAACTCTCTATGCTCCACACATAAACACAAAGATAATATCTTTTGCTCCACCTTATATATGATGAGAGCCGTATTTGTCGTGCCTATGTGGGATATCTCACAATTTTCTCTTTTCCTTTCACAAACTTTATACCCTCATATCTTGACATTTAGTTGTCCGTTTCTCGTGTAATAAAGTGCATTCGAAACCTCAATCATTTTGTACTTAGATATTAAATTTATTTAAAATGTTATCTTCACAATTATTGTATTATGTGATTTATACTCAATTTTGTACGTTTTATGGGATTTTCACACTATTGCCGAAAATCTTCACGACAAGGTTGGGTGGTTGTACCATATACGCCTCTTCTTCTAATTCTCCTTGAAGAAAGGCGTTCTGGACATCCATTTGGTGGAGGTGCCACCCTTTCACCGTTGCAAGTGCAATCATAGTTCACACAGTCGTCATCTTTGCTACCGGGTTTAAGGTCTCTTCATAGTCGATTCCATGTGTTTGTGTGTATCCTTTCGCTACGAGTCAAGCTTTGTAGCGATTGACAGAGCCGTCGATAATATACTTCACCTTGTAAATCCATCTACAGATGATTGCCTTCTTGTGAGGCAAGTGGGGGACGAGATCCCATGTCTCATTCTTAGAGAGAGCTTGCATCTCCTTGTTCATTGCTTCGACCCATCGTGGATCCTTGGCTGCTTCGGAAAAACTTTTCGGTTCTTGAATTGTCGCCACCTTCATCATAAAGGCATAGTGATATGCCATATAGTCATCGTGTCAGGAATAGTACTAAACAGAAAGAGGATTACTACTAAACATAGAGAGAATTAGTACTAGAGAAGGGAAGTACTATTAGAACTAAGAGGTCGGGACTGCGTAAGACTCCCGAGAGAGGAAGAGAGAAGAGGAGAGAGAGAGAGAGAGAGATGATGATAACAGATTATATATTATAAGAAGAGTAAGTACAAAAGGGCTATGAGACTAAAGACTGGCGTTGAACCAATTTGGTTCAACATAATGCCTAGTGCCCTCTTTTATAGTGTTCTCAGGAGTAATCCTAAAGCTTCTAGAATGTTCCAGAGAAATCTAGAATATACATTAATTTCTTATAATAAAATGTAAATGAAAATAATATCCTACGTATTACAATAGATGATATAATGGTCAAGAGCTCGACCCATATAACCTAAGGTCATGGGTTCGAGTCTTGTCATATCATGACACATTGTAGCCGAATCGGCTAACCAAATTCTTCTCTCAGGTGGAGCAACGGAGTTTCTCATTTGCCGATGTGAGTGCTTTCTTAACTCTGGGTGACCTCATAAGAGGCACATCTAAGCCACTGAATTCACTGTCAAGTGAGTGAGTCGATTCGTTGTCGTCGAATTGATCATCTTCATATTCCGGCATTTTGGCCTTGCCTTTGTCCATCTTCGGACTTGGTCGAGATGTGCTTTGGTCACTCGGGGGCTCTTGGGGCCCACTGAGCTTGGTCGTGATCGGACTTTCTTCGAACATGTGCCTCAGTTGATCTTCCTCTTCTATCTCTTGGTTGGCGAAGTTCGGGTCGATTGGGGTTGGAGTCGAAGTCGTCTCTAGTTTGTATCAGGATGTCGACTCATCAAAAAGGACGTTCCGACTCACACGAACTTTGCGGGTAGATGGATTATAGCACTTGTAACCCTTTTGCTCTAGCGAGTACCCCACGAGGATGCACTTCTCCGATTTTGGGTCAAGCTTCTGTCGCTTCTCATCGGGACTGTGCAATTTGGTTCAATTGCACGTATGCAATTGAACCAAATATCCTTACATGGGATAAATCTGGTTTCCTTCCATAGTACTTCTCTTGTGGGGTTACATCGTGCACTCCATATGTTGTGCACCGATTCATGAGGTAGACAACAATATTTGCAGCTTCTGCTCAATATGACTTGGGCATATGCTTCTCGTTTAGCATGGACCTTGCTACTTCGAGGATAAAACTCACTTCACATGAAGAAATTGAAGAGTACACATACAAGCCATACAATGTTAAACATGTGCCGCAATGGACGAGCCGATTGGTGTGTGATCCAATCGAGCAACATGTTGACCGAACAAGAAGGTTTGAGTCAAGCAAGCTTCAATCGGAGTTATCGGTCATAGAGCTATGATCTGGTTGATGGATTTTTGACCGTTGAGATGACCGATGGAGTTCCGATCAAGAAGAGTTGCCATGGCGAGTGGGTTCACCGTGCGATGCACTGTCCCACAGGCATGCTAGGTGTTACCTGTAGGAGTGGAACACGTTAAAGTGGTTGTTGTGTAGGTGTAATGTATACGAGTGTCAGTGAGGTGGAATGTGTGAAAACACATGCACAATTATGTGCATGTGGATACCGGTCTTTTTTGTAATAGTCATATTATGTAACCGTTACATTTGATGTACTATATAAACCCCTTATGGGGCATGTAATGCAATATACATTTTTCCCGCTCACATTTGCATGTGACATTTTTCCAACTCCTTATCAAAGAAAATTCGGGTAGCCTCCCTCAATGGAAGCTTCCTGGTTTCGTGAAGCTTTTTCACACTTTTGCCTCACAGGTCTGTTCATCGGAAACAACATATCTCCTTGCTTTCCATTTTATACAGGAAACAAGCATGGGTCTTCCTCTATTGCTGCCCTCGCCATCAAAATCGAGAAGACGTTCTCCGCAGATGGTCTTGCATAGTTGTTCTCTACTCGGATTGACGAAGCCTTTCCGAGCTGCGTAGAGAAGTGATGGCGAGATCTGATGAAAGGTTGATTATTCAAGATGTGTTTCTGGTGGGATATGTCGGTATTTGAGAGATCGTCATCCTCCAATGTTGAACTATTCAGATGAGATGAGGATGCAGATCGAGGGGATAACATAGGGTTTAAGGGGAGAAAGGGATATAACGGGTGCGGTTTGGAATTAGAATGAATCAAAGGAAGGAGAAGCTTGGAATCAATAAGCTATGGATGGGATGGGGTAGGAAGAATGTTTGTAGGTAAAGTGCAGTCTAAAACCAAAGGACAGGTTTGGTTGTGAGGAAACAATCCAAGGCCTTGCCCTTCTTGAAGCTAAGGGAGATTTGAGAGTAGGAGAAGAAGCAAGCGGGGAAAAAGAAGGGGCCAAGTGTTGAGATCTCCATTGTAGTTTGGCTCTCACACAGAGAGTCCACACGAGAATCAAGTTTAGTGTGTGATGAAGTAACGTAGCAGACAAGGAGCAAGATGTGGGGAGGGCGGGTGTCATCACAGAGGGAGTAGGAGGCAACGTGCTGAGTGAACTGACCTGTCATGGCAGAAGAGGATGGTAGAAATGGTTCACTAGAGCTCTTTTGCTCGCTTATGGAGCATCTTATCTTCTTCTCTTTGTGAACCTTGCGCGACCTCCTGGGATTGATCAGAGCCACTGACACTCACTTGTTGTGGAGCCCTTCCACTTTCAAAAGTTATGGATCACTTATCTTTCTGGACCACTTCGTCATAGTTATGCTCTGCAACACTCTCTAACACAGAGACAAATAGACACATGTAGAGAGAGAGAGAGAGAGAGGTACTTCTTCTCAAGGGGGTCAGTGGTTCAAGTGTGCCAGTGTTAATGGGTGGGGGGTGAAGCCAAGAATAGCTCCACCCCCCTCCCAAGGGAATTACACGTGGTGGGTGTGTGTGTGTGTGTGTGTGTGTGTGTGTGTGTGTGTGTGTGTGAGAGAGAGAGGTGGAAAAATGTAATGACACAAAATGTGACACGGAAAAATGTATATTGCATTACATGCCCTATAAGGGGTTTATATAGTACATTAAATGTAACGATTACATAATATGACCGTTACAAAAAAAGATTGTTATACACATGCACATAATTGTGCATGTGTTCACACACATTCCACCTCACTCACACTCGTATACATTACACCTACATAACTACCACTTTAACGTGTTCCACCCTTATGCCTCCCTGTACACTCCTACGGGTAACAATGGTGTCGGGGTCGTGGGTCGTGGTATCTGAACCCAGTGTTGGTGTCTGCTCGAAAACTTCTTCCTTCGAAGTGTCGTGATTGGATTGATAATGGGAGTGAACGCTCGGCTCGTCGTTTGTGTCGTTGTCCGATCCCAATTCAATTGCCGAAAAGGCTTTCGAGTCCCCAACCCTTGTTGCTAGGGTTTGTAATTGCGACTCGGCGTCGACCAGATCTATAAGACTGTTGTCGTCGTCTGAATGGTGTTGGCTCCGTCTATGAATTGTTGCTTCCCAGCCTCCAAAGCTCTCTAGGAAATAACCGGTCCTGCCAGATTTCCTCAACTGCTTGTTGGTATGCTTCTCATCTCCGTAGTCTTTCGGCTAATCGCCTCGCTCGTTCGGTAACTAAGTTGTTCGTCTGTCTAGACGACATCCATCCTCCGGTGTTCCTGCTCTATGTAGACATCGTGGTCACCAAAATATGTGTTTATCCTGGGCTAGACTCTAGCCACAAACACAAGGTATTCCTTTCCCGAATACATCCCCAAAGGTGTGGTAAGAGAAATGGATTAATGCCTATGTATATGTATAACTATTTGGTTATGTTCCGGAACACATATATCATATCTAACAATGAATTACACGCGTAAGATTAAGAAAGATAAGCATTGACGGAAAGTACACAATATATACAATCAATACTTATATAACTCTCATTACTCACATTACTTCCGTAATTCATACATCAATCCAGATCCTTTATATAGGCATCTGGTATGGGTACAAAACGATGCCTTATCCGGTTATCCGATTACAAAACGGTGCGGATCCGGATTGGTAAAACTATCTGGATCCGTCACTTCCTAATACATTTTCTCTATAATTATCTATTATTCTCCAGCCTCCGGTTCACACCTCCACCTTCGGATCATACTCTTTCTTCAGTCAACAATAAGTTTGGTGACATACGGCTCCTTACTAGTAGAGTGAGTTGACATATGATAAGTCAAATATGTTTGTCCCAATTGTTGAGGGATATCCAACGTGTGTTTGTCATGATGAGGAACAACTAAAGTTATGAAGCAAATTGAAGTAGAACAATAAATGTTATGACTAACAAATCTCCTTTTAAGACGTGCATCAAGTTAACCAAATCTATGATTCATGTGAAGGTTGGCAATGATGACTGTGAGGTAGTTGTTCATCACTTCATCATGCAAACTTTATCTTGCAGAAGTGTCCTCTAGAGCTAGTTCAATTTGACACATGTGGAAAGATGATGGCAAAAGCAATTGGTGATTTATTTTACTTCTTCGTAATTGCATATGATTTTAATTGGATGATGTGAGCATATTTTCATGAAGAGAAGGTCAAAGCTATTTGATGCTTTATAAAGTCGAATTAGATGAATGAGAATCATTAAACCTAAATGTGAAATGACTTTAGGTTGGTTGAGAAGAAGAATTTCTTTCAAAACATATTGAATATGCATGTTGCCATAAGGAAATAAGAGGTAATTGAGGGGTTCATAGCATATTCATGTATTCACATAATAAACCGTTTACCACTCACCTTAGGTGGTTGTTTGAATGCAATGGGAACTACATGTGGGGTTAATGATAGAGTACACCATCAAAACAACTTGGAATGTTGGTAATGTAGCAACACCAATTTTACATCAAGGTGGAAGAGTGATTTGACGAATGACAAACAACTCGCCAGCTATGTGACAAACTCCAAGCATGATGATTATGGTAGAATGTTCGTGATGAGTTGCAAGGCCAACTCCATGTTGGCTAACACAAACGAGGTCAGTGATCATGGTTTGTTGAATCAAGTGCATCAAATCCCATGATCATTAGACAAAATGAGTGATTTTGCAATTTGCAGACTCTCGATTGACCTAACTATATAGAGATAAGTGATGACACCATGCACCCAATTTGCCACATAGTCAATATCCCATTCAACAATGATGACAAACATTGGATGTGCATGAAAAATACAGTTTGTGTGCTCACAATTACGAAGAGTTTTGTCCATTGGAAAATCCTAGAACAAGGAATACACATATGCTTCAAATAATACGGTTGTTTCATCAAAGATCTAAAGGCAAAATATAAACTAGTCATTCATTGTTGAAGAGAAGGTTGGATGTCCATCCTTGATGAAAGTAAGGTAAAATTGATCATGCTTGCCATTGGGCAAACTACCCTATAGGTTGTTGTCATTGAAAAGTGGCACAAATGAATCAACCTTGTCAAGCTCCAGAATTTGCAAATCTCGTAGTTAGGGGGAACCTTCATAGACCTCCACTTTCAACAATAAGCGGCATATGTGAGGCATGTTGATTTGAAACAACATCAACATTGACATTCATTCCAATAAGAAGTGAAACATTAGCAATAGCTTTTTAAGCATTGCATACTTGGATGTATGGGAACCCATGTTGATCTTAACACTTTGTTGTAGTCTACACTATATTACCATCATCGAAGATCACTTTGATCATGCATGGGTCTATCCAATTCATGAAAAGAACAAAGTATTCTCATACTTCTAAAAATTCAAGAGTCTTGTCAAGAAAGCAATTGATTGAAACATATTTGTGTCTCCGGTTAGATCATGGAGGACTATACTTTTCTTATGAATACACAATATTTCTCCAAAAAGCAAACATTCATTGTCAATACACACTCGCGACAAAACAATGTAGTGTGTTATAGGCATAATGTCAATGACTAATTTTTAATGGTTTAAGGGTAGGATAAGTGGGAAATTAGTTACCATAGAACTTGGAAACAAATTCGTGAGTACTTCTTATGACATGTGGTGGTATGGGGTGTTAGACTATATAAAAGGGACTAGCTACCCCCTTCATTGCGACATCTTGAGATGATGTCGATACTTTGCATGTGAGGCCAAGGTCCCTTCTTTCAAATTTGTTCGTATTAGCATCTAAGATATAACATAGGGTAGATAACAATGACAAGTGTGTACAATGCTACAACAATGCACATAAGGGATTCCCATGTACCACCCTTCGCTACTTCTCTAGTCGCAAATCTCATGGTGGACTTCTTTCTCTCTACTAACATACAATGGAAGTTACATGTGAAGGTGGATCACCTACAACAGTACTCGGTTGTTATCTATGTTGGGGGAGGTCATCCAAATCGTGCAAAGAGGCATCACCTGTTGCAGGCTTGTTTGCAAGGTGAGTTAATGTGAATTCTGGATATCCAATTTCTCAGTAAGGGTTGCTACCACGTTGAATTTATTAGTGGTGATATGGTGGATAAATTACTTCTGTTGGGTAGTGCTAAGATAAGAGGAATATGGATGCAATTTTTAAAATGGTACATTGGATTCGATTTGGATGACATGAGCGATACAATTTCTAGGCGATTTGTTTTCTTTGTAATGTTTCCAACTTTACCGAAAGATTGGCAACCGGTAATAAAGGAACTTGTTACTACAATCGGGCAATTAGTAGATGACGATGTCGAAATTGATAGGTTTAACGCAAAAAATAAGGATATGCCAATATTGAGGTTGTTAGGTCAGACCGATAGGGTTCTTCCCTCTTCGATTTGATTGTCGCCATTGATTGGTGGTAAAGTGTGAGTGCAAAAGCTTACATATGTTGAATTTCCAAACCAATTATTCAAATGTAGGAAAATTCGTCATATGGCGAAAGATTGTATGTGGCAGAATGTGCCTCATGGGAATAGTATGGAGAAATTTAAAGATAAGGTGGCTACAAATGTGGTGGATAACTGGACTACGGTGAGAAAAGGAAAAGTTCTTCTTGCCAAGAATGTGGAGCTTTCCAATAAATGGGTTCCAATAGGAAATAGATTTAAACCCATTGATGCTCTCAACACAAACATTACTTGGTGGATGATGTTCTAGTTGAGGAGGTAGATGGAGGTCCTATTACCAAACACAAACCTAAGATGGATCATATTATAGATAGTGATCTTTCTACTTCTTCCATGGACATAGGAGTTAATAATTTACTAGACTCTTTGGTGGTTGAGAATCCTCCCAAGGGTAACCATACCTTGGTGCACTATGACGAAGGTTTAGGGAAGAAGGGAGATGAAAACTTGCCATTAGTTGTATATGACAAAAAGGAAGTTCACACAATAATGCAAGAACACTCTATTGTGGAAAAAAGTGGGGAATTGGTTAGCTTGTTCCAACTTGTGATTGCTGAAAGTGAGAACCATAACTACAATGGGCGTATAACTAGGTCTAGGTCAAAATATTTAGAAAGTGGGTTTAATTTTAATCATCACTTCAATCAGAAAACAAATGTTGTGGATGTGCATAATGTTCGTAATGAGGTAGTGGGATAGAAATATTATGATTAACCGTTTCATGCCTCATGCAAAGAAACATAATATTGTCCTTACTTGAATATGATGTCCCATAATGGATTGAAAATAACCAATACGGAATGCAAGTTTAAAAAGTTTGCATTGGATGGGAGAACTAAGGCTAGTAAACAATGTTAGTTGAGTTATGAATCATTTCTGAATTTTGTCCTAGAGAATAGCTATCTGATAAGAGAATAGCTACATATGGGAAGGTGTTAAAAGGAAGTCGGAAATACTAATAGGCTCCTACGATCGACAGTCAAGATAATCATGGAGATTTATGTATAGCCTTAGCGGAGAAATGGAGTCAGTAGGTGTTAGACTGTCGTGTATTGGTCGATGGTAGAGCTCAATATATCATCCTCATGGTCTCTGACCTTAAGTTGGGCTTTCTTAATATTTATGCTCCGAATTCAAGAGGGGCTAGAAGGGAATTTTGGTTTAAGATAGGTTATGATTTATTGTTAGATGATCACTAGTGTATGGTGGGTAAGTCTAAAATGATTGAGGATTTTGATGATAAGACCAGAAGTTCCCATGCTTTGATAAGTGCTACTGAGTTGACAACTTGGGAAAGATTGTGTTTATCATTAAAATTGCACGATGCATGACATGTTGCATCTTTTGTTCGTTTAAGAGATTCATTAAATTTCTCTAGGTCAAATAGAAGGTTGTAGGGGTATATCTATCACGTTTGGACAAAATGTATATTGATGATTATTTTGTTGAAAAGGGTGGGGAGATTGGTATTTTATTAAGCTCTTTGTTCTCAAATCATGCACATGTGATTATGGTTGTTGGAAAAAAGCCTTATCACAACAATAGTTTTGGTCATATCTCGAAATGGATTTATTTGGATAAATCTTTTAGACAATATATTTTACAAATGTGGAAATTGCAAAGTGCACCTTCTATAAATGTTTTGCAAAATTCTTAGATTGAAAGTATACAAGACTGTGGAGCACAATAAGTTACGAATGGCTATTATCCAAGGCCTTAGAGGTAATGGTGCTTTCTTAAGTTATGATGTTCTACAAGATGAACGGTTAGGGAGGATCCCCTTAGAAGATGAATGTATGGTTGAGGCTACATTACAATATGTTAGCATTCTAACTAAGGTGGATAAGATCTGGATCATTGATCCCTTGATCCTATGTTGTTAATCCATTGTGGGATCTATGGGTAGTGGGGAAAAACCATTATGTGAATTGGCATGGTATGTAGGGGAATGTATGTGGTTACCTACATAGTTTGGGGAGGATGTTCGGCTTATTCCATTTTATCAATATTCGGTTCGATTGGGTAGGGTGCCCCACTAGCTAACAACAACTAAGACATGGTCGAGTTATAATGTTGATCTGACTCGCATGGCAACATTTTGGAAATGGATATGGGCCACGCAAATTCCAAAGAAGATTATATTTATTTAGATGGTTGCTTGCTCATTATGTGATTCCTATTAGTGTTTGGATGTATTGCAAGGATGTGGATAAGATTTGTGATTTCTGTGGGTTAGAGATGGAGTCTCTTCATCATCTATTCTGGTCATGTATGGCAAACAACTTGGTTTGAAAAAGGTTTTTGCGTCACTTACATGAGGTATATGGTTCTAGAGCATATAAATGGGGGACAATGATCTGGGCAAATATTAAGGGTGAACTACAAGATTATGAAAAAGAAAAGGTTAACTTTGCATTTTCTACAAGAGGTAAATATGTTGAGGAAGTGTTGCCAGGTATGTCTATTAATTCAATACATGATGGTACAGTGGTTTGGGAGACGATTAGTTCAATAGTGTAATGGGTTTTTGTGAGCTAGTAGATGTCGAAGAATATTTCAAGAAATTCAATGGAATGTTGTGGATGTAGTCAAGGAGATTTGGTTGACTTTGGTGCATACACTAAACGAAGAATACGATGCTATCAAAGGTGATTTAGATGTAGTCTTTTGAAAGCAAGGGGTTTTTAAGAAGAGATGGAAAAGGTTGAATCATGTTTAATGGTTGTATACGTTGGAGGTATCAACCACCTCTCTAGGTATTTCCTCCACTGACATGAGGCATATGGCCATGTACAAGCAGTTGATAAGGGAAAGGAAGTTCATGAGGAGATCATCGACAAGGGATTGCTAGAAAAACATGGTGTATTGTACTTAGCAATGCTTTGGTAGATATGTATACTAAATGTGGTGCACTAATGAATGTTTCTGGCAACCTAAGAGCAGTTGAAAAAGGTAAAAAATCCACGATGAAGTTGTTAAGAATTTTGGAAGTGTCCATGTATCATTTAAATCATTTTAGACATAATATAAACCATTGTTGGAAAAGAAGAAGAAGAAGAATGTATAACATAGGGTAATATTTAGTGGTATGGGACATTGAATGGTATTTTATGTTCATCTCTTACTCTTCAATTGAGGGTGGTTATTATGGTTAAGCACCCTTAAGCCATTATTTTCTTTATTCTAAATATGATTATTGCTTATCATCAATATTCAAATTGTAATATAATGGAACGAAAGAACTACTCCATCACGAAAGTTCCATGCATTGTGATGAACAAGAAACACATGTTGCACACATAATGGGTGAAAGCCAAATGCACGAATCCCTATCTCACGAATTGGAAACCATTGGAATGGCTCCCCATTACTCCATGTGAATGCTTCTTTGGAGAGAGGCTTGATCAATGACATTTAAGAGTGCTCAACAAGTGTCACTTATGTGTAGGCACCTAACAAAGCATGAATGATGCTCAACCCAAAGTCAGAAAATTGTGTTTTTTCTTCGTTAATTAGTAGAAGGGGTACAAGCAATTATAACCCTTCAACCTATCAAGTTCATGTCACAAGTGATCCTGTGTTTCATGAGTCAGCAACACGATATGTTCGGAAGTCAACTTGTCCAAACGATCATAGACGATGCTGACAGAGATATCGGAGCAGATATTGGGTTGAGCCAGATGCCACGAGCTCAGAGGATGACGCGTGGATTCGGATGAGAAAATGTTGGATGAAACTGAGGACCAGGTTGGTCAACTGTGAAGACGAGTGGTTGACATAAATAAGCTCTTCGAGGGGTGAGGGTTGTGACATGAGGCGGACACCAATCGGGTTGATGGCGAGTTTGGTGGTGTGCGCCCATTAGACACGTTGGCACCCATCAACAGGGGGGCATGGGGGGCGGGATTGGGAGTGTGTAAATTAGCTAGTAAATAACTATACTTAGCAATACTAATTAATAGAGATAGATAGATAGATACATACATACATACATACATACATACATACATATGTAGATGTATCATGTATGTAGTAGGAGAGATGGATGGATGGGATGATGTCAACTCATATTTTGAATCGAAGCACCGCCCCCCCCCCCCCCCCCCTCTCTCCCTCTCTTCTTCTTCTTCTTCTTCTTCTTTCGTTCAGAAGCCCTCTCCTCCCTTATGGTTCAGTGTTCCAAACCCTAACAGCTTCTGTTCTTCTGTCGGGGGCCTCTCTCATGCTCCCGCATGGCCAAATCCAAGCCTGTTAAGAAGGTCCTCGACTCCTACGTCATCAAAGGAACTCACAAGGTCGCTAAAGGCAAGTCTCTCTCTCTCTCTCTCTCTCTCTCTCTCTCTCTCTCCTCGTCTTCCTTCTGTTCTTTTTCTTCTTCTTCTTTTGCATGAGAAACAAATCCCTCGAAATTCTGCAGTATCCAAGGAAACTCGTGTCTGCTAGAAATTCTACATTGTTGCAGAGCTTGCTCAGAGTTGGAGCAAATTGCAAAGTTCCAGTTTTTCTGAATTCCGATATCCTGATTAGTCCTTCACTGTCTGGATTTTTTTTTCTTTGACGAAGTGGTTCGAAACTGAGACACACTCACGTGAGCGAGGAATAGGAATCCCGATTTGTTGCTTTAACTCATTATCTGAAAAAAATATCTCCTTTCCCTGAGATCATGAGTTCAATTCCTAATATCTGCATTGATGTACAAGTCCTTTATCGTTAGACAGGCACTCTAAAAAACCTGTTTTTTTTCAACCAATCTATTTACTACCTACCTAGTAGAGGTCTTTGCCATGGTTATTCTTGAATTTCAGTTGGTTCACGTTTGTGTACAAATTGTACCAAAAATATAGTTTCACAAAGATAAATAAATAATATGCAAGGGAAATGAAGATGCTGGAATGTACGAGTAAAGAATCTTAGGCACTAAGAATACATTATACCTCTTACTTATGTCATCCATAGTATTCTCAGTTAAAAATTATGTAAACTTCACAAATTCTAGTTCTATGACCAACAACATATACTATCCTTTTGGATTAGATAAGGTCAAAGATTCTTCAATGTCTGTCTTTTGTATTTCTAGCCTGTAAAAATACATTACACCGTGAAACTATGGGGTTTTATGCATATATATCTCACAAAACATGAGCGCAATGAAGATAAACATGTACAATTGAACTGGTTTAGAGAAGGAAAAAGATTTTTGGGATGTTGACTTTTCGTATATTTATTCAGTTGAAAGTTCAATATGCCTCTTATCTCATGGATGTGTTTTTTCCTAAAAAAGCATCTAATATGTTCTGAAAAACACCCAAGACCTTTTGAAAGCACACTTTATCAATGAACAAAATCTTATGAAATTGATGATGATGATGCAAGCAGTTGGTGACTGTGTTTTGCTACGAGCTTCGGACCCAAAAAATCCACCTTATGTTGCAAGACTTGAGAAGATTGAAGCTGATCACAAAAACAATATCAAAGTTCACGTGAGATGGTACTACCGTCCAGAGGAGTCCATGGGAGGACGTCGACAGTTTCATGGCGCAAAAGAGCTTTTCTTATCGGACCATTATGATATCCAAAGTGGGGACACTGTGGAAGGAAAGTGCACCGTCCACACTTTCAAGAGCTATACAAAACTCGATAGTGTTGGCGCTGAGGATTACTTTTGCAGATTTGACTACAAAGCTAGCACAGGAGCATTCACTCCTGACAGAGTGGCTGTGTAAACATCTTACTAACTTAACCTCAGATTTCTTAATTTACTATCCAGTCTTGTTAATTAAGAGCTTGGAAATTTTCCACTTTTACCCTTTGACTGTCTTGGGATCCAGATACTGTAAGTGTGAAATGCCCTACAATCCGGACGATTTGATGGTGCAATGCGAATCTTGCAAGGATTGGTAAATACACTCTTTTGCTTTTTGGAAATCTAGGAGATGCATCATGCAATATAAATGATTGATAAGTACCTCATTTTTTTCTCGCTGTAAGCGAAAACATGTTCATGCATGTATATTTGTCTTGCATGATTATAACCACATGCATTTGAGCATGGGTTATCTTATTCATATTTTTGCTCTGATGAGGTAAGTTCGAATCTTGGATATTTTTATGTTCAAAGATTGTAAATCCGTTGAATACAAGTCACAGCCAGCGATAAGCAGTGGTCTGGTTTGGAAATCAAACCAAACTGTTAAAAAACATTTGAAACCTAAACCAAACCAAACTACAAACCCATTAAACTTAACCATTTAAGAAATCATCAAACCTAAATTGAACTGTTTATTAGATTGTCAAACCGAAACCATTCAAATCGAAACTGGTTTGCAGTTTGCAAAAAAATTTATTCTTTGGCATATGCGAACATTACTGGAAATCTAAGACCTATTAATGCTGTAGTTACAACTTTGATGCAGCTATTGATGAAACTAGGGCTTCAGTACACTAATATTTTATATGTTGCACAGCATTAAACTTGGCTTAGGCTAAACACTTGCCATTGATTATTTTCTTGCTCCACCACACAAACTAATCGTGTCTCACCACCATTTATGCCATATGTAGTAGTTATGCACATGATGCTTGCAAAACCATATCAAGAATCATTGCCATTTGTAATTTCTCTCATGCATATTAAAGATCATTCACATAAAGATCATGGATGTTAAGCTTTGATTTTTGTTTCAGTATGGATAATCTCAAGTCACCTACAATAGATGCTAACCTATTTTTGTTTCGTCTCTCATAGATGTTAACGTACATTTCTTTTGTTCACATCTCTCTTCTGTCATGTTAGACTGCCCATTTCCAACTTGTCGGGTGGATCAAGCTTTACCAAGTTCAACACACCTGTTCCCAAGTTGTGGGGGAACTATTTTATTTGTTACCTATGCTTGATACCCTGCAGCAACATCTCTTGTGAGAGAACTTGAATTTTATGGTGCTGCAGCCATCATTGCTCCATGATCCCAAACTACCTTGTTGCCATGGCTCACCTTATGCATCTTCATCATCTGTCTTTGCTACTACTTCCTGCTGTCTGCCTTGCAACTGCTTTGTTCCATATTCATTCTGTCACATATTCCGTTTATCATAATCACATATTCGTTCTGTCATCCCAAGTTCCTTTTTAGCTGTTATTGGGTTTTTTCATTTCCTCATTGCAATCTCATAGGAATTCTAATAATGGTATCCCTTCCAAGCCTTTATTCCATGATAGTTATAGGATTCCATAAGCCAGATTATAATAACAATTCCCTTTAATGTAAACTATGCAATTATCATTTGGATAAGTCGACTGTTCATATCGGGCATGGGTTCACATTTGGATACTCGGGATAACTCTGCATTGGGATTCATCCCTCATGGTTCACATTTGTATAAGTTCATGTTGAAAAATGATTTGTAGATTCTTAGCCATAATCATTACTATCTGCTTATCATGATTGTAGAATATAGATTCAAGGCCTCTTGATCAACTTCATCAGAGCCAAACATTTCTCCATGCAAGTGTTTTCTCAGTGGTGGTGAGCTCACCACAATAGAAGAAATGATTCTTTGATACCAATATTAGAATCTCAATGGTCAGCAGGATGGCTATTCCACCCACCCAATGATATGATTGATATAAGGCTTAGGGTTTACAGTTTATAATAAAACTGTTTACTGTGGTCTTTAGGATTTGAGCTCAATCTTATTTTATTTTCTTCAACTGGTTATAATTAAAGAAAAACTGAACGGAACACCAGGCTTTGGGGCAGTTGGTATATTAACTTACTTGTTTAGGAGCAATCTAGCTTCCTGGATTACAAACATAATGCTCCTTTGATTCAACATCACAATGTTCCTATGATTACAACTGGCAGAAACAATCCTCCGCACCCTTTTCTGAGGCTGATTGATGTCATCTCTATATCTAGTTTGATGATATAGTTTATCACTTTCTTCTCTATTCCAATTCTGTCCAATCCTGTCCATGAAGGCTGCATAGGAATTGGGATAGTGCATCTATACTCATGTCACATGAGTGGAACGGATCATGCATTTGAACATATCACCATTATGGGGCCTCCGGATTTGCCAAACGCTTTGATGATATCAATGCTTGGCTTGGGTATATTAACATTGGCAGGCCCCAAATCCCAGCTTGAACAATCAGTATTGGGGCTACTCACATCTGAGCATGGACAATCGGATGAGGCATGAATTATTTGAACCATATCTATCATGTGGCCAATCATCAAAATCTATGGCTGTTCCAAATTTTCTTGAGCTATCATGTCCACTAAGACTCCTTAGAGAGGAGACTCTGTTAAATGTTGATCAAACAGTAACCACCTTGTCCATGGTCTTTAAATTGTATATGCACAACTGTCTCTGAAGGGTCCACATCAGTAAAGTCGAGCAAAGGCTTGCTCCATAATGGAAACTGATGTATGCGAAATTGCTCAAATAAAATAGCAGCCAATATATAGGCCACTCAGTTAATGCTATGCTCTCTCATCTTACAAAGTAAGATAGTGTTCTAGTTTGAGCATGCTCATGCATTTCTATTGCTAGTGCATACTTTGTAACTTATTATTATTATCTTGTAAAGTATAAACATATCCTCTCTCTCCCTTGTGGATACAGTTTTTAGCATGAAAAGTCTCTGTATCTGTGACTTAAAAGTGTCAGCATACATATAAACCTATTTTATCAATAGTCATAGTAACCAGATGATTAGGAATGTGATGTGCAAATGGACTGCCCTAAACTTAAATATGCATATAAGAAGGATTGTTATGAGTTTCTTGTATTGCATTTTGTTTAGCCTTTTGTAGATCCTTAGCTGCTGCCTTTTCATGTTGGAGATAGGGAGCTATAACAGCTAGTTCAATGGGATAAAGTTTCTTAAGTTTTAACCAATAAATGGCACGCTATTGGTTAGCCTTTTCATATAATAACTTTGCTGTATATATAAATGTAGAAACCCATCACTGTTTTATGAAAAACTAGTGTAAAATTCTTGTACTGTTGGATATTCATGATTTGTGATATTGATCTTTTATGGGTTGATTGATACATAAACAGGTTCTATCTTTCTATATGAACTTGGCTAATTCTTACCTTCTCTAACAAGTTTGATTTATTATGTTTGTGCATAATGATGCAGGTTCCATCCTACATGCATGAACCTGAGCCAAGAACAAGTGAAAAAAATGGACCTCTACATTTGTCCAGAATGTGATGATCAGGAAAATGATAATAAGAAGCTGGAAAATGGGGAAGAAGCTTCACCAAAGGATGAATCACATGCATTAGTTACTGATTCTATTTCTCAAAATAGGGAAAAGAAAACTCAAAAACAGATTCCAAGCTCAGAGACGAAGGTACGCCTTCTTAACAATACTTCTCATTATTATGTAACAAATAATTCAGCTGATACCAACTAGTTCTGTGAGATCCAATATATGATGAAATGCATAATCACATTGATGCTTTTTATTTTCGTACAATAACTTCATTAAATTGAAGAATAGTTTTCCTCAAGTTCCTCATGCAATTTCATGCGCCTTAGATATATTTGTGTGGAAAGGGAGGAGACTTCTAAGTTCCTCAAGTATTTTGTGTATTAGATTGGGAATGTCTCTATTTAAGGGATTCTAAATGATCAAGTAGAGATTCACAAATGGAAGTTTGTCAAAAATAAGCTTGCATCCTTTGATATTTATGTCTCTTTTGGATCTTTCAATAAACTAGATAAGGTAAACACCGTAGCAAGGAGAGGATTTGCACACTCCAATATCAAATACTAGGTTTGAAGCATTATGCATAAGGATGATTCAAAAAACACTCCGCAGCCTGCAACACATTGTCCCATTCAAGAGCAAGATAACATTCTTGACTTTGTTGATATCGTCTAAGTTCCTTTGGAAGGAAACTTGATGCCAATTATTCAATGACCAGAGTATCTCTCTATTGTCACATTGGCCCTTTGACATGAAAATCAACTGAATCTTTTTTTGTCTCTACAAACCCCACGAGAGCATGGATGGACTTCAAGAAAATGCAAAGTTTCCTTGATATCCAAAAATAACTACATATTGCAACCATAGAATGAACCATGCGTATCATACGTGCATTCGCATTCGAGAATGATGCAATTAAACGTGTATGGTAAATCATCTCAAAGTTGGATTGGATTGACTATGGTCTATATTATATATTGATTCACTCTCAATCCCAATAAGTGGACTCTAATCCATTGTGAACCACCAACATATGTATGGTGGCAATATTTGCATTGTATCACATGCATACCTTTGGGATGCTTCTTAAGAATCAAGACATCTTTATCATCCTCACTTTAGAACTTTACAAAAAAATGAGTATGAACTATAGAGATTGAATCAAAATATGTCATTATAAATTATAATCAAACGTTCAAAAATTCATAAAACGTATATTCGAGAATATGAAGAAAACATGACATAGGTAGTAGTAGCATAACAACTTACCACTAGGGTGAGCTAATTTCTAATAATAAAGAAAGAAAAAAAAGGAACATGACACTAACATAAAATTGTGGCATGACACTAGCAAGAGGATATGAAAAAGTTGGGAATTGAACCCAAAACACAAGCAATAGTAGCATGGCTACTTACCACTAGGTTGAGCTTATTTCTAATAGTAAGAAGATAAAAGAAAAGGAAAAAACTAATATAACACTAACATAAAATTTTGCTATGACATGGTACTAACGAGAGAGAGACGAGAAAATTGACATGGTGCTAACGAGAGAGAGAGATGAGAAAATTGGGAATTGAACCCAAGACATAGACAGCAAAAGCATGACTCCTTACCACTAGGGTAAGCTGAATTTGTAATGATTAAATGAAAAAAAAGGAAAAAAAAGGAGCATGCATTTTCCCCTTTTCAAACATTTGAATGCTTGCACGAACACGAATATTACGTTCTATGATTGCAACAATAAAAAATCAGTCATTGGCATTTCTAACTATACGACTATTTGTGGATAATGCTAAATTGAAAGGCAAATCTATGTTAATTAAGGTAGACTTGGAGATCATCCTTGTTGGTATGCTAAAATGCAATAGTGATGGTCACATGGGATAAATATTAATGCACTACCCTTGCTTCAATATAGCTTGGATTGTCCACACTTGGACATGACCAAAGTGTAAAAGAATAGAGTGATCCAAATTGATACCATTAAATTGGATAATGAAGAACGGAGATCAGCCCCATCATATATGTTCATAGGAAGATGATCCTCTATAAGGCTCTCTTTCGACTCTCATTGCTAGATGGCTGTATCATAGACCCCTCTATATGGGCAAACATCCATCTCATACACTATAATGTGATGGGGCAACTTAGTGAAGGCAGCATGAGGATTAGGGTTTAGGTCAAAAACAAAGAGGGAGAGAGTTTGAGTGAGAGACAAATGGAGAGAGAGAGAGATGCACACTGTCTTGGGTACAAAGAGTGTACCTCTTTTTTGGTTTTTTAGATATTATGTATATACAAGTCAAAAGTGTGCTACGAGTGCGTTCACACTCGTGCACTAATAAAAGGCACGATGGCCCTTTATTCCCAACACTTAGAATCTCTACATGTTATCGTAGAGTTTGTGATATGTGCGTCGAACCGCCAGGGTATGAACGAGGAGAGTTCTTAATTAATGAAAAGGGAGAGAGACGAGCATGGACAAGAGATGGAGATTGTGTATAATTCAAGAAGCAAAGAGTATATGATAAAAATATTATTTATTAAGTTATAATATTCAGCTGTAAGAACAACACCTTGTTTCTGCCAAACTTTGGCTTGAACCCTTGACTTCTATCTTGAGAGATGAGAAACTTTCAAAATGAGCTAGCTTTATCTCTTGATTACTAACCAATGTATTTTTTTTCTTGATTGATAGATGCCTACATTCATCTTTTCCTTCTCCTTATGTAGGTGTTCGAACAAGAATGTATGTGATGGGTGAGTGCCTATGATGCATGCAATGCATGTAATGTATGATTGCCACTTGATACACATGTGCTACGTTGTTGTATAGTGATGCAACCAATTGATGCCACCATGATGCCACACTTGCCCCAACTACAACCAAGCATCCCGACTTGGTTCGATGACCCAACACTCCTTGGAGATCCACCTGATTCAACTCGTTGGAATTGATTTACATTCTAGTCTTGAGTTTCTTTAGTATTATTGTTATTAGGGATTTATATGCATTATTCTATTGGAACAAATATTGTATAGTTGAAACCATCTAATGTACTGCATGTGCGTTATATAGCTTCTCAACATGTGTGCCACATGGCCCACATGCAAAAGTGTTAATTTAGTATAAGAAGGGAAGGGATTATTGTCAAGGGGGGACAATCAAAGAAACATATATTGCAAAGGGTTCTCTTTCTTTTGGGCAATAGAGATTTTTCTAGTGGCTTTCTTTCTTCTTCCACGTTTGAGGGTTAGCTGTGTAGGGTGTTTTGTTCATAACTCTCAACTCTGACGTCCGTTTTCATCGTTCTATAGCTCGTTGGAAAGCGCGTTCCAAGGCTTTCCAACCTATTCTGCACACTTAATTTGGTTACATCTATGAAACATTATAACGATTTTCGTCTTCATGGGTAGGGGCGGAAGCTACTTTCGGCTCGGCTTCCTACTCTTTCCTTTCTTCCTCTTATTTTCACTCTCCTGGTTCAGAACCCCAGTGGTTCCACCCGGACACGCAAATTTCTTTGACACGACAACATGTGATGCATGACAGCCATGTTGCTCATCTGAGTGACCATGTATGCAATACTGCATAAGACATAGTTATACACATGAGAATTGGAACTTGAGAAAATTTATCCTAACGGTTGATACTTGGTGATTGATAGTGAGGTTATAGGTTTGAGCCTCACAAATGTCACATGCTATCATATTTAAATTTGGTTTTATATCGTGAAGCAACTGCTTCACGACAACATCAATTAGAGATTGAGGCAAAGATACACATGCAAATCTTTGAAAGTATGGATCTACCAATTGTGCAATTGGTACGTGCTGAATCAGAGGAACACTATGTGCCACTTTATCGTTTTAGTGAAATAAGGTAGGGAGATAACACTAACTCTTTGAACAAGGCTAAGGTAATGGACTGTCCTTGCTTATCCTGTCTCCATAATGTCTTTGACATAATGCATACCAGCTATCTTATCACCTACTTGTATCTCATGTTTTTACAAAATATAAATATGAATAACCTCTGAATTGTTCGTAGGATCGTCTTCTGGATAAACCCACCTAAGGTCAATAACTCGACCTCTTCCACCAACTGGAACTTTCAAGCAACTTTCTCTTGCCACAAATCAAGAGACAGATGGAAGTTGTTGGATGGCAATACAACCCCAAAACCTTATTGCCAAAGAACCATCATGACCTTATTTAGTACCATGATTCTTCATTTGACAAGTCAATCAAGGGCTAAACAAGTAGGTCTCAACCACAACATTCAAAAACAGTTACAATAGATTGGCAATAACAATCTGTCATGCACATAGACCATGGTTCCATCACCCTTGTTATCAGCAAATGAATATTATTATAGCCTGACACCAAATGTGACTTCCTCATGTCAAAGACATGTCCATCTTGGATCCTCCCACATTAGATCTTTGATCTTTTGGAGTCATAAAGTTTCAGTCCATCTAAACTCAGAATGCAAAGTGTTTTGATAACAAGAATATCTTTTACCTCAGACAGTTTAACAAATGTAGTCTGATTTGTTTTGGTTTGTTTTTCTCAAGGATGAGACACCATTTTAAGATTTTATCTCTTGTTCGGTCGCATAGACCATTTTTGGACTCTTAAAAAACATCAATGCATTTCTTTCTCTTACGGTGATTAGAATTTAAGCAGGACATCTAATTGGACACTTGGTGGTAAGACCAATGTTTCGTCTGAGAATGGACAAAAGACTCTCAATAAAGACCATCTTCTGACATTGGTTAGAATTAGTTTCCTAGTTAGAAGAATCTAAATGAGATCTATCCTTTGTATCAAATAATTGTTTGGCCAACTGTGTATTTCATCACGTTAGCTCTGAATGGAAACAACCAGATACCTTTGATGAAAACAGACCTCTACCACCTATGGCATTTCGCCATCGCAACAATTCTCATCTTCTATTTCTCCAGTTACTTTGCAAAACACCCCTTTGGAATCTTCTCCACTTGAAGGCTGTGCTCTCTTGCTTAATATTGGCTTCATGGGTTTGTTGCATTGATGCTAGATGTTTTACTAGCAAATGCTTTCAGAAAAAAATTGTTTTTGACAAACATATGTAGTAACCAGTTGCCAACTATATGCAGTTGTGTTGGCACACCCTCATAAGGTTGATGTTCTGTAATTTGTGCATTATCTGAAAGGGACGAACACATCCTTATTTGTTTTGTCAGATCTGCTAAATAGCTCTCAGTACATGGAAACTAAATGCGCATTACAAAATGGGGAAATGCATGTTTTTAACGGACACAAACTATAACTTGCATAAAGATGATCAGAAAGAAACTTCGTTTTGTATTGCACTTTCTCACCTTCAATCACATCCAAATTACCTTTAAATGAACTGCCTAACCACCTATAATGTTTATGGCTTCTTTTTACCTAATATTTAACTATCTTTTTCCTCTTTCATAAGAGGGCACATCGTGATTTGAGAGAAAAGATTGTCTGCTTTTACTCTTTTGCGTTAGCCACTGACCACTCTGAGGTCAGTGGTTCAAGATACCTCCAAATGTTATGTTTTGGCTTGACTAGAGATTGAGGGAGAGTTCCAAGTGAAGGGCAGCTTAAAAGGTCTTCAACATGTGCAATAAGGGCTATATATCATAATGTAGAGAAAGGGGTCATACTCTGGTGACATTTTCATAGGGAGTGAGCAATCAGAGTTAGGCCAAGTTTACCCATTGGAAGAGACAGTACATGACTCCAAAAAGGACAGAACGTCAAATGGATAGAGCTACTCTACTGTATGTGTGTTTTACATTGTTGCAAATCACAAATCACTCTTTAAGGACTTACATGGATAGAGCTACACCAAATCTGGATATATATGACTAGATACGTGAGAAAGTTTGTCGTTTTCTGTGATAATTATTATTGCATTTTCATGGTTTTGCAATATAAGTTGCAATTTTGGTGGTGGTTAACTGAGTCCTCTGTGGCATCTCATTTCAGCCAGAAATAAAGAAGCGAAAGAGATAACTCATAAGAACCAAGTTGGGGGAGATTTTTAATGATAAATTTTTTTGAGATAACTTGCAAATTACACCAAATCTGGATATATATGACTAGATATGTGAGAAAGTTTGTCGTTTTCTGTGATAATTATTATTGCATTTTCATGGTTTTGCAATATAAGTTGTAAATTTTGGTGGTGGTTAACTGAGTCCTCTGTGGCATCTCATTTCAGCCAGAAATAAAGAAGCGAAAGAGATAACTCATAAGAACCAAGTTGGGGGAGATTTTTAATGATAAATTTTTTTGAGATAACTTGCAAATTTCCAAGAAATGATACCGAGAAGAGTTCAGATCTGTATATCAAGCTATGAGGCTAGAAATATTGGCCTTATACAGTATGTTACAACATCTATTCTATATTTCTAGCTACTTTTGCTTTGCCTATAGTGGTTTTATATTGAATTTCTTTTGTTTCTTGTAGTGATTCAAATCTATTAGTGTTCCTAGCGTTAAAACTACTGAAGCTAGAACTCAGCATCGTGTTATAGACTTCAGGTCTCAATCACTTTATGATCACTTGCACCCAAAGTAACAGGGGTGATATCCAGCAGGAAACATTGTGAAAAAGCTATAATTAGGAAGAAAACTAAACCAGATCATTGATTGAAGTCTTTTCTTGTCTTTTGCAAAGAAGGGTTTAAGGTGCCAAACAAAAGTGCATAACACTGTATTTTGTTACCTTGCAAACAGGTAATTTGTTTGGGCATGCTTATGTATTTGCTCTCTGTTAGGTGTGTACTGAGTTTTATCAATTTATCCCCTGATTTGTATTTGCTCTCTGTTAGGTGTGTACTGAGTTTTATCAATTTATCCCCTGACAGAACAAATGTATACTGTGAACTTTTTTATGGAAGGTACTTAGTCCAGCATTACTAGAGAAGAGGATTCTATTTCTATCTTCGAAGTAGCCAGACACATTATATTGGATTTTAGATGTAGTCAATGTATGGGTGTTTTTATGTTCATGCTTCAAAATAAGTTGAGATGGTAGTCTTATCCTTGTAGCAGAAGTGGGGTCACTTATTTGTTTCATTCAAAAAAATTCTTGTTTAGAAACTTCTATCTTGGTCCAGGGTCCATAGGATATCTATAAAATAAAAATTACACTATGGCTATGATCAAGTTACCATCCAGGGTTTCCTTGTTTCCATTTGTTATTTGAAAGGTTTGCCGAAGCCCCCCGTGCTGCAAAAAGTGAAATGAGCATCCAATCTTTATTTGAGTAAATAAACTAGTCATTCAAATGTTGAGTGACTGATTACCTCATGTCTAGATATTATTATTAACATTGATATATTTGATTAACAGTCGTTGTACTTCTTGTGAATTAATAATTAGATTATTAGAGCAAGTAAGAATATTCTCTGTGGTCACTTTGGTAAGAATCTAATTATTAGTGTTAAAACCAGGTGATTTTTTCACTAGCATTGGCAATCCCAGAATGCTCATGATAATCTAATTATAAAAGCTATTTAGTTTTCATAAAACAGTAGGGTTGTTTTTATAGGTTTTTAAAACTTTGAAAGTTAAACATAGGTGTATCATGATAATCCAAAGTTTCTCCTAATTTTGTTTAATTTTATGTACTAAACTTAAATATTATATTGGTATATACTCTGCATATATCCACAATAATAGTGCTATATAGTTATTAATACTCGGTATATCTTCATACAGATTAAATTGTTTTGATAAACATAGTTTTGACAAAATTATAATTTGTATCATTAATTTCTCCATGACAATACTCATTGTCCTTGTTATATGAGGTAAACACTTACCCCATAAATGCAATTAATCGCTTCATGTCAATATTGGGTTTTTAAATAATGAAAATAGTAGATTATGGTTAATTAGTAATATTCACAATCCCCATCAAGCCCATGATTGAAATATTTGTGTAATTCACCACTAACAATACTCAAAACATGCCAATGGTATGATAATTGAGTGGTATCATTGTTACATGGGTAGTGGGACATACTGAATTGCTGATAGGCAAGATGGACACTATTGCAAAAAGAATTTGTAATTGCTCCTATAAGCAAATTTGTACTTTCATAGAGATGCTTTGTCTTCACATTTACTAATGAAGTTGGATATGCACTAACTTCAAGATGAAACCTCTACAATAAACGAAAGGGTCACATAAGTACTCCTTTTGTAGATGTGTATATCCTAATTATAATGCAATTCCCAATCTAGTTACCTAAATTGTGCAAATGACTATAGCCTTTACTTTCAAATAACTATAGAAACATGATGGTTACCCACTCTCACACTTGGTGACCTCCCACAACAATTGGAACATAATGGTTAGTCACTCTCGCATTGGATGAGCTCCCCCTTCATCGAAACATGATGGTTAGCCCCTCTCACAAGGTGAGCATGCACCTCCATGATGCAAAAAACTACTAACCAATCAATCACTCATCCCTCCAAGGCTTGGTCAATCTAGTATTGCTTCCCCAATTCGTTCAACTATTGCTATCAACCTCCCCATCAATCATTGGCATTCTCCCCTCCCCCTCCATTTTTGCACTTGATCTTCTTGCTACAAAGACAACAACAATCACAAAGTTTGTGTTGGGAACACGACGTTCCTTATGTCCGACACTCGGCCACAACCGAGATTCTTTACATACACAGAAAAAACAGGTAATGAAAACGCGACACAGAAAAAAAGGAGAGAAATGGTGCACAGGAGGTATACGTGGAAAACCCCAAAATAGGGGGAAAAACCACGGCAGCCCACAAGCTGCAAACTGTCACTATGCAGAAATATACAACAGTGAGATCACTGAGGCAACGACCTCGTGCTCACAGATCTTCGCCACAGGCGGCGGTTACAACAGAGGCAACGACCTCGTCTCTCTCTCTCTCTGTCTCTCTGTACAGTTACGCGCTCTGATTTATTCTTGCACCAACAAGGAAGAATAATAATAACAACATCATAACTAAAAGTTTGCCCTAAGTCATATTTATACTAATATGACTTTTCGGCTATTTACAAATGTAGCCTTGATGGGCTTCATCCGGCTCTCCGCAGTCGGGCCTACAGCATCCGACTCTCCGCAGTCGGGTACTCCTCATCCGGCTTCCCGCAGTCGAGCCTACACCATTCGACCATCCGCAGTCGGGTACTCCTCATCCGGTTCATACCGTTTCGGCCTCGGCCTGTTCTTCTCCCTTCCCATCCGGAGGGACCTATCTACCAACAGTTTGGAGCCTTGATCTTCTTGCTACTTGTACTATAGCCCCAAAGTTTGGAGCCTTGATCGATGACACATCTCTTGCATCACATTGTAAGAGGATTGGAATTAACTACCGTAGAACCACACTACCTATACATTAATGCGACGATTCCCTTGAGGAATTAGCCACTACCATGGAACCACCCTACCTATACTAAACCAACAATTCCCTTGAGGTATTACCAACTACCATGGAACCACACTTGATTTCATGCAGGAGAATGAGCTCGAAGGAAACCACTCCAAGCCTCACACAACAATATGAAGACAAGATTGAAATACTCAAAGCGAAGCCATATAAAAACCCTGCAAATCGACTACATCACGATGATCCCCAAGCACCACCCAACTCAACCTGATGAGAAGGTTGCAATTGAGCCAATTGCAACCTCCACAAATGAGTTCCATTAATGCAAACAGTCAACGCCATTGGCATAGGATTCCACTAAGGCAATGACTAGGAAGTTTAATGAAATTGATGAATCCAACATGATAAGATTTAGGATGGCACTTTACCACTTATGATGAGATAAAGATTATCTTGTGAAAGTTTTTCGAGGAAAACAACAGAACTATGCACGATACACTTGAAATTTTTAATGTGGAAAACCCTCAATGACATAGAAAAACAACAAGACCAAGTCCAAAAACAATTCACTATAAACATATGAAATTTGTACACCAAAGTTCTACTCTAAACAAATTAGAGTACTCGGGTAAAGAGGAAAGTTCTACTCTCTAACAGAAGTTTACCCCTTTCCTCACTTTTCTCACATTGAAATAGATGTGTAAGGCATATAAATGTGAACCTTTTCACACTATTAGAATAAAAGCATTTGGGCATCTAGGGCCCATCTAGAGACGTAAATATTTCCTTAGGAATACTAACATAGCCAAGCCTTGGCCATTGACACTCATTTCAAACGAGTGAGTGCACCCCAAATTCTTGCAGCCTAAGACGTTAAGTAAGTTGGATGATACATAATTACCACCACTAAGCATGATCACAAGAAGTCAAAGATCAATAACCACAGTGAGTGGTTGAAGGCCAATGAAATAAGAATGGAGCGTTTGTGGCCACCACCACTTTGACGATGTATTCACGATGTTGCTCTTAGGAACCCATCTAACTCCATTGTCTCTACATAGGCATCCCTAACATTTATAATTTTCGACTTATTGTTAGTTTTGTTTTCTTAGCTTTACGTGTTTGTTCAAGTAAAAGTTATTGTCCCATGTGGGTTATGATATCTCTATGTGGATGCAAAAGTTAATCTTAGAGGAAACATGAACTTGATAAGTACACCTTGAGCCGACATAGAGTTGCATCAATAGGGTATATGATGGTCTAGCCCAATCATCTAGTGGGCTTCTTGTAACATATAATCACATATGTATAAATATGGATTAAAAAGAATAAGAAGACAATTTAGAAAACTAGTGTTAATTATTTCCATGTACATTGACATTGATAAAACAATAATCGATTCGTTCAAACTTCTATTTGAAGCACACATAAAATGTTTTATATAAGCAAGGCCCCTCTCTTGTATCTATTGTTAATTGTATTCTTAATTATCATACCCTCTAGTATCTGTTGTTAATTGCATTCTTAATTATCGTTGACTCATTTTAATTTTAATCTTTCGCTATTTTTGCCTACTAGAGTTTACTATTGTTGCTCTCTGACATTTTCTCTTTAACACACATACACACGACAATTCATGTACCTATATATCTTACTTAATCTACTTATCTTCAATGAATCCTTTATAGAACTACTCATACTTCCTTACATGGTATCTAGAGAACGAGGTTTAATAATCAACATTCCCCATCCCGTGTATTTGAAAGTGTGACATGCCATTCAAGTTGTCATTAAAGAAATGATTTATGCATGTGGATGTGGACAGACTATTATTTTTGTTGTACATCCACATAACTTGAGCATAGAATAGCTCCACCACATCTTGTGTGATAGGTCGAAGGAAGTTGACAAAGAGACAGAAGAAAAAATTGTTGCCCACATGAATATGACTGGGAGTTCTCACAATGCAAGAAATTTATAGAAACATCTTCATTTTGTGGGTGTATAATATGGATATGATTATTTTTCTAAAAAGGGTATTAGGGCTACACCGATAAAAATTTGGCAAAAATGTTTAATTTTGAGCGCAAATTCTACATTGAAACATTGACTTTGCCAAATAACATTAAGGAGCTTGTTGCACGATGTACTTACTATCATCATGTATGCACAATCACATGCTTGACTACATACAAGATGCAAAGACACCAAGGGAGATACGAGCAAATCTCAACAAGATGCTCCTTTTCAATATGCATACACACAAGCTTGAATCAGATATTAATTTCACAAAATTCTATAAAGGTTATACTCTACCAAAATATGAAGAACGTATGCAATTCTCTCACCTTAATTAACTCGTGAGTTGGAGAAGAGATGGTTCACATATGCCTCAACACCTTATTATTGTGATTTGGGGTTCTTGGGATTGCCATTATCGCAATAGACACATTGCTTGTGTTCTTTGGCCTAAATTTGATGTTCCTCGTTGAAAGGAACTATAGTGGAAACAAAAATCAACATCGAAAAACCAAACTCTCCTTCCATTTGGAAAACAATCACTAAAGAATACCACCAAAACAAACTAAAGTGTTAGTATTGTGACAATTTCGGCCATGAGGAGCCAACTAGTTGGAAAAAGAAGAGAGATTTCACAACATCTACAACTCATCAACTTTGTTACAAGACTTAATATGGGAAAATATGACTTTATGGACAAAAGATTGTCATGCTCTTTGTTGTAAACTTTCTAAAAAAACCTTTTCTACATCATAAAATTGTGTAGATTCTTTGTGGCCATGAAGTTAATTCAAGGGAATGCTTAAATGAAGATGTAGAAAACTTATGACATGCCTCTTGGAAATGGGGAATTCAAGGACATTTTGTTCGTGTCTTTGCCTTATTGCAATTGCTAAGACAACCATTAATACTTCCACCAAGAAATTATACTTGCATTATTCAACCTTGCTCTAAACAAAAGCATCAAACTTTTAGTTTTACAAGGATTTGTACATCATTATTCCATTTTTGGATGGAACATATTTGTTAAGACAAACATATGTTGCAATATGACAATTAGATCAAACTTGATGAACTATTACATCTTCATGTGAGGATTTGTAGCATTCCATATTATATTTAAATATGTATACTATGTCATAGGGAAAGTATACTTGATTGGTTCATCAATTATGCACCACTACAAAATGAATAAGTTTCACCTATCCTTCTTGTAAGGGCTTGGGAAATATAAAATGCCCTAGGTCTAGAGTGGAGTTGGGATATGAGGATTCAGCAAAAGTTTGATGAACTAATGGATCTACATGTGTGGTTCCGTAACATTCCATAGGTTATGTAATATGAAAAGTTAAATGTGTAATATGTTGTCGAGAAGTTATACTCAAGTGGTTCATCGATTATGCAAAGTTTCATCAACATGAATAAGGGCAATACTTCAAAAAGATAAAGTTCCTACTATTAGTCCTTGAATGGAAGTATAAAATGCCCTAGGTCTCGAAGAGTGTTGGGATATGAAGATATGTTAAAGAGACAATTTCATAGAAGGTATTTGTATACTAATGTCAATGACGTAATTGAAATGATAAAAAAACAAGCTATATATAATTCTAAATATAATATAGGGAATAAATATGGATGTACAAACCTATACATTCATGAGATATTTACTAACCTTATTGAAAAGAACTTCATATGGAAATTTAGTTGGTGACCACCTTTGTTGGATACAATTTACAAAGTGCTTGTTTCACAACATGATTTTTTTTTTACTTTGAGCCAATGTTCATATTGCATCGATTATTTAGCAAAGTCATTACAACCAACAAAGTTCTCTTCTTCTAGAGAGTTCATAAATCATTCTAAATATGGTGTACATTTTTTAGATATTTCTTGAGCTAATTACAAAGGACTTCATAGGGAAGATAGCATGTGACCACCTTAATTAGGATACACAATGCTTATTTCAATACATGAAAGAGGTTACATTTTGAGCCACTAGTCATATGGCATTGATTATTTACTAAACTCATGACAACCAACAAAGTTCTCTTATGTTAGAGAATTCATAAAGCTATTTTCACATCACATGAAGCAAACAAGTCACAACTTCTTAACCATGACATTCTCTAAATATGGAGGAGTGTCTTCATAAGCACAACATCTATGTACACACCTTGACAAGGATTACTACATTCTCTTTCTCCTTTTTTTGTGTTTCCTCTCTTTTCAACATTATTAAGAATATCAATTTGGGGATAAAATGTTGAAATGAGAAAAACACGGTAATCTTCATATCTTAACCTAATGAGCCATATCACTCACCCATAAAATGTCAATCTAACCTAAGAAAGTGAAGGAACAAAGATTGGACATAATTAGAAGTGAACAAGGGAAATAATTTATCAATAAAAACTTAAAATACATGTTTAACAAAATTATTATTTAACATTTGATGTTTATTCCAAACATATGTGAAGGCATGCCAAGGAACTATATGAACAAAACTGAAAGTCACATAACTTCAATAACTATATTCAATTTATTTTAGCCCTGCTTTTTGTAAGAAAACAAAATATACACAATCTCAACACAAAGATTAACCAAAATTCAAGAAAGTGATGTGAAGGCATCCCAAAAACAATTTGTACAATCTCACCACATTGTTTCTCAAGTCTCAACCCTCTACTTCATGAGGAATACAAATAAATCCTTGCTTTTCTTTTCTTTTATTGAAAACACATGATTTTATTAATCAATAACAATAACACAATTGAGTGTCACAACTACATGGGCAGTGGAACATGTTGAATCACCAATAGGCAAGACGATCACTCCATTAAAGAAACACTTTACATGTATCTGAATGTATAAACAAAACTGTCACATCTATACTCTTGACAACTCTCATAGTAATATTGTCACTCTATGCCTATCATTAACTACAACTGCATTACGCATATCCCAATAATGACACAACCCCCAATACCTCAAAGAGACCCCAGAGAGTTGCTGTCTAATTTCCATAGGTAAAGGGCCATGATTAATGTTATACTCGATAGTTGTTGCCAAATAAATACTCTCAATTGGGGAATGAATAATAATTATCATGTTTCTACAAAGCCCAAAAATCTGAGGTTAAGCCTCAACTACAGCCCCCAACTATTTAACCCCCAAACCAGTGTTGCATAAAAGTTTCATAATCATAATAACCAAAAAAATTTATATCCACCCAATACATGTAAACTATTTTCTGATGTTAGCATTTGCCAAAAGTTCTTCATATACATGTCACATCTAAAAAGTTTTCAATCACGATGCACTTGTGTATTGGTGGGAACTCTCAAATTCAGGTGAAAACTACTAACTGTGAGATTAGTAAAATTCACGAAATAGGACATAAAAATGTCCGCCAATGTCAAGATATATTTTTCATTTTATGTGTCAGATTGGAGACATCCAAAATTTAGAGCATCCAAATTACATTTCAGGTTAGAAATATTCAAATAATAGGGCACACGTGCCCGCCAACATCATGAGTTAAATACCCAAGAGCTTTAAGAAGGATAACCAATACATGCATGCTGTGTACAAAAGAACCGATTTACAGGAAAACTGAAGAACCCAGTGCGAACCAAAGATTTGCAGTTTACATCTGCTGAAAGAAGAGGGATTGATGTTTTTCTTCACTATTTCTAGTCTTCATGAACTTCCTAATCAAGATCATTTATGCATATTAATAGAACTTCCTGAGAAAAAGAGTGTAGATTTTGTTTTCTAGTAGCGAGAAAACAGAATAGGGTGCATCTCTAAAACATAACGGCAGGTGTATTTGGAGGGGGCAAAAAATCTTACGAATGTCATGTAAGCAGATTACATGCATGTACAAGACCATGCAATGGGTGCTAAGTACTACTAAACTATGGAAAAATGAATTGTTTGGATCAATCAAGCACCTGGTAGAATTATAATCATGAAAACGGGAGTTATCTGCACCTTTCAATCAATAGAATTGCCATGAGCTAAAAAGAGGTCAGCATTCAATTGACCAGATGATGAATTAAAGCCCCGACCATGTATGTCTTCAAGACAAGATGTAAATACTAGAGATAAGTTGCATCTCGGAAAATAGAGACCATGCTAGTAAAATGGCTGCATAACGAGATGAGCTCAATGACCGAGCCAATGCTGATAAGGTTTGAGTTTTGTTTCAGTACCTAGAAAATTCTGGTTAGGAAATAACTGATTCACAGATAAGGTTAAGCTGTTCTGTATCTAGATTTGTTTCTTGCTAGGAATAAACTAAATTCACATCCGAGTTGTAATGCACTCTCAACTCCAATTGCAAATACATCCTTTTATACATGGCTTGTGCATACAAGTTCAACTCTTGATGAAATGAGGAGATAAATATCTAGCCATACCAAATCCATTGAAAGTTTCACATCCGAGCAGATCTCGAAGTTTGTTGTCGCAAACTATCCGTCTCTTGTCCGCAGGGTCCTAGAAAATGTTACAATAAAATTGGAATGAAAGAAACATAAACATGAATATCAAAACACCAAATTTAAGATGTTAGTGTTTAGGTCTTGATCTTGCAAACGAAGTATTGATAATCAAGTTAAAAATGAAAGCCCCAGAAACATGAAGGTCAAACAAAATTTATGATTCTAGAGTTTAGAATGATCTTAGAAAGCTAAAGCTGGGCATCTTCTATTCTCATTATCATCATCAATTTGATATAGAGTCTGCGTCAAGAAACAATGAGTCTCCATTCTTATTGCATCTCATACACTTTTCTACTTACAAGCTGTATGGCAAGCATGTGTCCATCCCATTGTCTAGAAGTTTTCTGGTTTCTCTTATGTAATGAGGATATATATACTACAGGATGCATTACAAAAATCATTTTTCAATATATAAAACGCCCATGACTATTTTCTGGGTTGCACTTATAGAGCAATCTAACTTTATTATTTTTGGTAATGTGGAGCCTTTGTAATGTTAGCATGCATTAGTCAGGCAACTACATACTTGTTCATAACAAATTCCTACTGGTCTTAGGCCACTGATGTTGTTGAAGCTTTATATGAGATATAATACCACACAGAGCCTGCAATGAAAACTAGCCCACGTTCAAAAGCAAACCTGTAATTGGTTTCCTTTTATATAGTCCCACATGCGTTTCACCACTTCTGTCCTTGGAAGCTCACTTTCTCCAGTGCCAAGGAAATTTATGAGTGCCTCTGAGAGAGGATGAGGAGCCATGAAACGACTCAATTTCGATGATCCGCCTTCAGTGTCGCGATGACTACTCTTATCTGGCTTCACCCTTTTCGGCTTAGGCTCATCTCCGTCTGAATACATATTACATAACAATCTGTTCTTTCAGTTTTTTTAAGTTCATATTTGATTAGTGCATGTAAAAATCGCATTGTGTTTACCTCTTGGACCACCCAGTGGCCATATATGTTTAGATAGTAGCTTATTCATCTGAAACATGTCAGTCGACTCACACCCGAGCAAAACTTTTAATGCATCATCACAAATTATCTTTCGCCTATTTTCAGGATCTTGCAAATTCTTTTCCCGGATGTAAACCCAAAGTGCCTTCACAACCTGTTTCAAATATCATTAAGATCATTCTTTACTATACACATAAATATGTAAATAAAATAGGCTTCAAAATTACAGAAGTTATTAAATATGCATTATTCACAATGCACCTGGATCCTTGACAATTCTCTCTCTCCTAATATAGCCTGAAGTTCTTCTGATAATGCACATGGTTTTACGAGCCCACCTCCAGTTCTTTTCTTTTTCTCCTGTACCCTGGAATCGTAATAATAAATATACTTGAAATTTTTTATTTCAAAAATAAGATTACATCACTGGGACAGGATAGACTCATGTAGCACCATACTTTTCCACACATTTGTACACTGTTATTAATTTGGAATCTGAAAGACCAGAAAAGTTCTACAAGGACTATTCAGTTTTACAACTTTGTAAAGAAAAACCTTTTATAAAATAGCAACATACTTAAATGCCAGCATTTTAATGAGGTATAGATAGATTTCTCTTATGAATACTTGGGACATATCTAAAACACTTCTAAGCTCGGACTATCTCCTAAACACTCTCTAAAGAAATATAGATGTCCTTTTCTGCAGCTACGTTTTTTGTTGGACAGATGTTTTTATCATCTTTAATATGCATTTCCCTATTGTCTGTGGATGAGTAAACTGAGAATCGAAAAAGAACGAGTGCGTCCATCACAAACATTTAACACAATTAGAAACACAAAAGGAGAAACAGAGTGTCGAAACTTGTTTATGGCAACCCCCAAAAAATCATGTGTTGTTTTTTTCTTCTTGAATTTGATTTTGATGGAAATTTGATCAGCTTGGATCTGGGAACTTTGCATTTTTTAAGATAATTAGTCTTGCTCTAAATAGAGATACCTAATCCCTGCAAGGAGTCTCTCACTTCAACCTAAAAACAAAAATCTCTGTAAAAAAAGCAGAGCAAGTTTTGCAAAGCTACAGACTTCAACCATCCAAAAATGGTAACTTTGACACATTGTCTTTCTCACCTCATTCAGGTCTTAGCCTTTCCAGAGCCAATATAGATAGAATTCCAAAATGCATGTACAGCCCCAGCATATAAATTACACAGGAAATGAATCTAGAACACTACTATCATCAATTCCAAAACGACGCAGGAAATGCATCTAGAACACCATTATCATCAATTCCAAAACGAAGCCCTAAAAGTATGCAAAACCTGTGTTCTTTTACACAGGAAATGCATGCAAAAAGACATTAACTGCAATTATAAAAATAAAGGTTTGAAAGCATTACAAAGACTTACTTCCGTTTACTAGTACTTAAGGCATTTTCCTGGAAAACGGTCGCATCTGGTTCTTCATACTCTTCTTCAACAATAATCTGCACTGTATCATCGATCTCAGGATCTTCAGAAGAAGCATGAGGAAGAAGAAGATCGATGTCTCGTCTGAAATGCTGTAAAGGATGCTGTGACGGATGCAAGTCTCTGAAATGCTGAAGTTGATGCTGTTGCTGCTGTTGTTGCTGAAGATGCTGATGATGATGGCGTTGCTGTTGTTGTTGTTGAAGAAGAATCTGTTGTTGTTGATGATGATGCTGTTGCTGGTGATGGCTATGCTGCTGAAACCGAAGGTAGAGATCGACCTGTTCTCGTATGAAGGCTTTCTTGTCTGTCAAATCAGTTCGGAAATCCTCTTCCAGCTGCCTCCTTATCGCAGCAAAGGTTATGGTTGTCAGATCAGCTCTATCC